>NW_020126839.1:0-175596 GCF_002994745.2 Rosa chinensis | reverse complement strand
CTTGATTCCCTTCTCAATAAATATGTGAAAATCGAACCTTCATGGAGAAGAGAATGGTACAACAATTGACCCAATTAACAGTTAGACGCCAAAGGACTGAGCATCCTTTATTGGTAACAAAGTGATTTGCTAATTTGAATCACACTCAATCCGGAGGGAAGTCCACCCCTTCTCGATGCCATTGAAATTGTTTGAATAATGAGTTATTGTTGATCAAATAAACATAGTTTTACAAAGTTGTTCTCGTTGATGTACTTGGTGTCGTTTTTTTAATTATTCTCACTATATACCTATTATTGTTGTAACTTAGGAGCGGAGTCAACTATTCAGAGTGAGATTTTTAGTAAGTTATGTACGGGCTTCAAATTTATCAGTTTTGTAAAATTATGGAGCAAAATACCGTAGAATTCATCAATGAATGGAGTTGTGATACCACTATGCAATTAAGAGTAAATCTACCTGTGTAATAAATGAATTTATACAAGAAGTCAAGTTTGTGGATCTGCCACTGCAATACATGGAAGGTAAACTGCATAAGAGTCCTTGAGAAGTCTGGGATGAACAACAAAGAACAAGAATGCAAAGATTAAATAATCAGTTTAGTCTCACTACATCCAACAGCCCACATGAAACTTTGTGGATATTAGAATCAAACTTCTCCATTAATCTTATCCAATCTGTGTATCAGAGTCTAAAGTGGGATTTGCACGATATATAGTAATCTAGTAATCGAATGTTGCCTTCTATGTGTTGTAGAGAATTGTAATTGTCTATTCATTGATAATAGGAGCCCTTTAAATAGGGAGTTATAAGGTACACAAAAGGTAAGAATCCGAATACAATTGAATACCTAGAACCTCTTCCTATTACAAACTCTAAACCCTAGTTGTAGAGGTACACATTAGTCGACATCCTTCAACACTCCCCCTTGTGCCGCTTAAACTTGGTGATGATGCTTTGATCGTTGCCTCTTTAAAAACCTTGCTAGGTAAAAAAACCCTGTGGGACAAAAATAACCCTAGTCGAAGGACAAAAAGAGCACAACACGTCCTTCACTCTTCGAGACCGAACATGTAGACATCATGCCTCCCCTAATGTCAATATCCCCTCATGATTGCTACAATCATGGGATTCGATAACTTCTCAATTCGATGCTCTTCACATGTTTCTCAAAGGTGGATTTAGGTAACGACTGAGTAAATAAGTCCGCTACATTATCCTCAGATCGGATTTGGTTCACTTCATATTTAAAGTGCTTATTGTCATTTCGATGGAGGGGAGGAGGAGCACGGAAGGTGGTATTTTTCCTTGTGGGGTCCGATCCCACACTTCCATCATTTCTTTCTCTCTGTAGGGATAGAACAAGCCCATATCAATCTTATCTCTCAATATCGAAAGATTGACTTATACCATATAATGGCGTTGCTTTGGCGCGGGCTATATCTAGCCAACAAGTTCATAATAATTGAGGTGTCCGGTCTTGTATTGTGCTAAGTACAATAATGCGCCTATTGTACATAAGTAAGCACTTCTGCTATTAACAAGTCTTCGTCATCATCCCTGGATGAAACGGATCCTTTTAGGGCCAAGACTACAGACGATCATGGGAGTGCATTATTGACTTATGCCTAAGCATCTATTGACACGGTATACAAGTTCTGAATCTAGACAAACCGTGTTCTCCCAAGGTCCTTCCTCTCAAACTCGGATTTCAGGTGTTCAGCGATTTCCCTTAGCTCTCAAGGGTTTCATTATGTTTAACAACATAAACCGCGACAATTGCAAATCCGGAACTTGTCATGGAAACGCTTGGCATAGTTCAATAGTTCATCATATCGCTTCCCAATCAAGTAGTCATTTTAGTGAGCATTTCAACCTCATTGCAAATAAGCTCCGTGGTCTAGAGCCACTTGACTTGGGTAAATGAAGTCCATAAGAACCTTCATTATATTCCGTATCTAGATCCCATAAAGATACGCAGTGACCACATCAGTAAGCTGCATGTTCAGTTATTTGGAAACTACCAAACTGACAAGGTAGTGGAGTGCAATGACATCCATTACGAGAGAATATGTCTTCTCGTAGTCAATTCCAGAGCGTTGTGAGAAACCTTGGGCCATAAGGCGAGATTACCATCTCTTTTTCTCATCACGCTATCTAACGAAGACCTATTAATGTCAATAGGTTTTATGTAAGGAGGTGTTGGTATCTCAGACCCGAAATCCTTCCTCTTCGTTAGTGAATCCAATTCAACTTGGATCACATCTTTCCATTTAGGCCAATTTTCTCTATGTTGGCGTTCTTCAACGGAATAAGGTTTGATGTCATTGGTCTCAATAATTCCACGTCCTCATGTACACTAGTGTAGCTTGTAGAGATCTCTATATTTCAGGAATTGGTTCTAACATAAGGTGTCCCCAACGATGTCTCTTTGACATAACCACAATCCAGAATATTCTCATAAGACGGATTTTGAGTATCAATGATCAATGGATCAAGTTGTGCCGAACTCGCTCTCTTCCTTGGGCAAGAATCCATCGAACCTATGGGTCTCCTACGCTCTCTAGCCGAACCCATGGCCTATGACGCCATTATGCCACCTTGTGGTGTCACCATACCACCATCCATGGTGATGGTGACGTACCCATCTTCTCTGGGTGGCACCATGTCCTCCTATAGGACATCAATCCTTGCAGACATATTTGCAGCAGGTATATGTGATCTCGTCACTTTTAGGGGATCAAGATGAGACATAGTAGGGACAGACCACGACAATTCCTATCGTTCCTGTTGGACATTGACGTTCTAATCTCCCCCTAACGACGGGAAGACTGTCACATCAAGGTGACAATTCGCAAATCCAGCGAAATAGAGATCGCCTGTCAAGGTTTTTACGTAGCGGACTTATAGTTAGAGGCCTATGGCCAACACAAATATATATATATATATATATATTATATATATATATGCATTCATTGCAATGATCATGTTGATGCGCTGTGGCGGAGCAATTGGCATATAAACCGTGCACTCAAATATGCATAAGTACGAGATATTTAACTCAAACCCAGTCACTAGCTGTAATGCAAATAAAAGTTGAGTGGATGCTATGAGTCGTAGACGAATGAGCATAGCTGCATGCGATATTGCATAACCCAAACGGAAATACTGGTATGCATTACCAAAGTCCGGGCTACCATTGTAGTCTTTTAATGGTGGCTTTTCCGCCAGACCAATTGGGTGTGTACATGAGAATATGATACTTGATATCAATACCCAATGATATGCAATAGTCATCGAAAATTTTCGATGTAAACTCTCTAGCATTATCAAGTCAAATTGACTGAATGAGATGATCTAGGTAGTGAGCCTGTAGCCATATGTTATGTGCTAAGAGTGTAGTATAAGCAGCATTATGAGTGGATAATGGCACAACACGTGACCAGCGTGTTTGCGTATCAACCAACACCATAAAACATCTATACGGTCCGCAAGTTGGTTGATCAAATCCATAGAATTCCCTTTGATTCTTTGTGAGAATGGAATTATTTCCTCAATCTCCTTTGCATAGGATGGTCTTAATCCTAAATAACAGGCTTTACAGAACGAAACATGGGCCTTATAATCAACCAATGAAGGTTTTGGTTAAGCCACAATGTCACAATGGACTTGAGAAGTAGGGAGAGGAGTTGAATAAAGGTTTATGGTGTCAATGCCATGTATTTGCCGTAGGGGTAGGCGGCGTCTGCCATGTGTGGCCGGTCTTTGCACAATCATGGCGCCATGAGGCACATGTGTAGCTCCTTAAACCAATTTTGGTTCTTACTTTTCTTCGTTCTGAAAATGGATGTTCGTGTAAAGTCTTTAGTACACGGATTATCATGCCAAAGCCTATATGTGTCAGAATCCATAAGTCGTCTCTCATGACATGGTTGGATTCAATAACTCGAATAGTGGTTGCATACAACCCACTAGAGTGACACAGAAGTTTCTCTAATACTCGTTTATGTCCATAGTCATTAGAGGTGATGCAAAGGAACTTTGTCCATTCTCATAATGTGTTTCCACATGAAAACCATTGGCTCTTATATAATAAAGTTCGAATTAAGGTATGTCCAAGACATTAAGTAAAAGAATTGACACTTTATTAATAGCCAACGATTACATCAAAGTTTCCAAAATCTAATCCAAAATAAAATCAAACTAAGACACATTGTAGTCACTCTATCCGTTTGGTAACTCCAATCAAATATGACCAGGAAAGTAGAGAGAGATGTTGGTGGAGCGAGACTCTCTTAAGTACCAATAATCTCAATGACTTTCCTAGACATCACATTTTATTGGGTCCGCCACATAAGAAAGAGTTAATACAATTGTCATTTATTGACTAAGGCATATTGCCATTACAAAAGTTCTTGGAAAACTAAAAGGACTAATCTAATCAAAGTCTGCTGCATCCTTGTGCACTTCATCTTCACCTCTGAAGTCCTCTATGGTGAGATTGACATCTCCACCATCTTCTTCTTCTTCTGCATGGTACACTTCTTGCTCCTTCAGGTCCCTGTATGCCCTGTATCTTGCAGCTAGTTGTTCGCTTGCCTTGCATTGCTTGAACCAATGATCAATTGATCCACATCGATGACACACATCATTATGGTTGCCTCCCTTTAATTGAGGTGCACGTTGTGCATGTTGCGGGCGTTCCCTAGGAGGGTTGGTGCCACCACCACGACCCATGGTGCCACCATTACGGCTAGAGATACCACGACCCCCTCTCCCACGTGTGGCATTACCACAACGTGTATCCACACCAAACTTGCGGTTTCCTTCCTGGTTAGGGCGGTTATATGGGCCATACGTCCCTCATGTCACCCATTCTTAGGGTACTGCTCCTTGCGCCCTCCTTTGGGTGCATTATAATTCGCCTCATAAACGCTTTTAGTTCTAATGGGCCTTGAATTATAATTCCTCACGAGTATGTTATCATGTTTCTCAGCTACAGATATAACATTAATAAGCTGACGAAACCTCGTGATCCGTCCAGCATTGACTTAAGTATGGTATTGCTTTGATACCACAATGGCTAAAACGGGGAAGGTGGAGAGAGTTTTCTCAATTAGCTCTTGCTCTGTGACAGGTTGTCTATAAAACGTCAACATAGACTGTATGCGAAGAGCTTCTGAATTATATTCAGCAACAGACTTAAAATCAGCAAAGCGCAGATTGTTCCATTGAACCTTCAAGTCAGGGAGGAGGGAATCTTGGACATTGCCAAAGCGCTCTTCTAGCGCTACCCATAGCTCTTTTGCATTCTTGATCGACATATACTCCAATCTGAGTGCCTTGTCCATATGGTGTCGCATCAAGATAACTGCTTGAGCATGCTTTGTAGGTGTTCGCATGAACACAAGATCCGGGTTAGGTGCCTGGATTATGGGTAATATTCCCTTTGAAGTGAGATGGTTCTCAACATCGGTTACCCAACTGTGGTAATCCGAGCCTGTTGAGTCAAGCATGGGAAAGTCGAGTCTAGGTTCATTCGACATCCTGAAAATAAAAAGAGAAGATATATTAGTTTCGGAGTTAAACTTCCACGAAAACTAAAACAATAAGATTTCCGAGCTATGCTACCAAGAAATCAATTTTCAAGAATCTCTTTTGGATTAGACCAAACAATAATGTTTTAATATGGTCACAATTTGATGCTTGCGGACACTCTTAGTTCATACAAACGCTCTTAGTTCATTTAATTATAAACATTCTTAGTTCATACAAACACTCTTAGGTCGTTAAGCGTGAATCCCCACAATTCCGCTTTGTTAAACACTCAAAACCATTTGGCAACATATATTCCAATATTCTGCAGAAAATAAAAGGAATTTAAAAGACAAGAAAGCATGAACTTTAATCGTAAAAACTTACTTGGTAATTTGAAGTTTTGCTTCACGATTCTTTATACACGGGCGTGTTGATGTAGGCGTGTAGCTAAATTAGGATTGCCATAATCTGGTCGGAAATTGGCAGTTGGTGGGCTGCCTTTCTCCCTTCCTTTTTTTTTTTTTTTTTCTCTTTTCGTGGCCCAGGCCTGCTTCCCTTTTTTCTTCTTCTTTCCTTCTTCCTTTCTTTTCTGGGCCCACTCCTTCTCCCTCCTTCTACGCGTCTTCTTCTTCTTCCCTCTGTTTCTGGGTGTTTTTTCTTTCGCTGCAGGGGCTGCAACTAGCGGTGTGGCTAGGCAAGCTGGCTATGGCTGTGAGGCTGCTCGGCTGCAGGTCTGCGAGGCTGATGAGCTGCCTGGTTGCAAGGTTGTGAGGCAACTGTGCAAGGGCAGCATCTAAGGTTGGTTGCTGCGGGGAGCTGCTGTGAGGCTGCGGTGAGGGTTGTAGGGAGTGGGCTGCAGGGGCAGTAGGGCTGCTAGGCAGTAGATGTGCTGCAGGGGCACGGACTACAGGGCAGCAGGCGAGGACTTGTCGTAGGGGTTGTAGGTCATGCGACAGGAAGCTGCAGGCTTGAGCCAGGGAGGCTGCAAGCTGCAATGGTTTGGCTAGCTGCAAGGACAGTAGGGCTGGGCGTAGTGGAGGCTAGGGTTTTCGGTAGGAGGCTGCAAAGCTTGCGGCAGTTTTGGTTTTTAGGGTTTTTTTTTCTTTTAGGCTAAGGTTAGAACTCATGCTGATAACGTGTTGTGGAGAATTGTAATTGTCTATTCATTGATAATAGGAGCCCTTTAAATAGGGAGTTACAAGGTACACAAAAAGTAAGAATCCGAATACAATTGAATACCTAGAACCTCTTCCTATTACAAACTCTAAACCCTAGTTTGTAGAGGCACACATTATGTCGACATCCTTCAACACTATGAGATTTATTCTAGTTATCAAAGCTAGAATAATTAACAATGAAATATATTTAACTAAAGTCAACTGAAAGAATTGACTGAATAATGCATGATCAGAATATACATCAAGAAGCTACAGAGGAAGGAGAGTCCTGTCCCTCACGAGATCACTAAAATAAAATGATATCAAAGTCGAAACCCAAATAACATTCCCGAGGAGTAGCCTAACCTTTATATATTAGTATATGGAAGGAGTAGCCTAACCTTTATATATTAGTATATGTAAAGAAATTTAGCTAACGCTTGTTAAGTCTTTGAACCGCACCGAACCGAACCAAACTGAACCGTCAGTTTCGATTCGGATCTCCCTTTACATGTAACTCCCATCCCGACTGCGATAACAGATCTCTTCATTCTTCAACCTGCAACTTCCATCCAGTTTTGAAACTTCACCAGAACTCAACAAAGCCCAAGCCAAATCTGGGTAGTTTTAGTTTCGAAACGACAGATTGAAGATCAACTCACCCAGCCGTAGCCCACTCCGACAGCCGGCACCGACACAATCAATTCGTCGTTACACTTGGTTGAGGAAAAGTGAGCTGAATTGAAGTTGGGTTCGGTCTTAGCTCCCCTTCCAGCAAGTTGAGGGTTGTGTTGTGAGGATTTGAACGATGGTTGTGTTGTGGGGATTCGAAGGAGGAGCTAAGCTAGGATAGACTAATGGATTCAGATTTAATGTTTTCCTTTATTCATCAGGACTTGTTGATCAAGGTCGGTTCGGTAGCCTTATAAAAGCCTTGTTCAATTAGAATTTAGATGGCGCAGAGATTCTACCCCGAACGCTGCATCAGTAGCACAGCAGAAACCGTAGCCAACATCGAAGAACTCCTTACCCAAATCCTTGTGCGTGTGCCTACTAGACCTCTGGTCCGATTCAAATGTGTCTCCAAGCACTGGCTCTCTCTTATATCCGACCCCAGATTCTGTCACCGCCACACTCCCATCTCCGCCATCTTCTTTGACACATCCAAACACCCCTTTCGTTTCATCCCTCTTGATGATCTTGATCACATGCGTGGAACTAGTAGTACTGACGCAGTCGGATTGATAACTATGTTTACCAGCAATAAACCTAACAAAAGGGTTCTGGAGTCCACAAGAGATAAAAGAGAAAATTCTCTATTTTATTGATTAAAAGTTGAAAGATCCGTTTTGCAGCCGCATAAATAAGAGAAAAGTAACCCTAGGGCGACTAACAATGAAACCCTAAACCCCATGGGTAAAAACGAAAACAACCCAAAAAATAACTAGGAAAACCAAAACGGGAGAAATAGAAAAATGCAGTTTTGAGGCCCTAAACTACCCCGAAAGCCCTAAAAAGGCCACAGATCATAGCAAAGCTATGAGTCTTTTTTCTGGCCCAATTTCCTTTCCGGAAAGGGAAGGCACGTCCCAATCGGACACCGAGCTGTTTCCTGTCTACTAGTCACTTTTCGTTTTCCTCCTTTAGCACGATCCAACTGTTCTTCGAATTGGGCTGCCATCCGTTCTGCATCAGTCTCCTCCACCTCCGAAGAACTTGACCCCGAGTTCTCATCTGGATAAAGAACCTCATCTTCACGAAACTCATGCAGGTCAACCACATTAAAGGTGTTAGAGATACCCATGCAATCAGGAAGGGCAACAACAAAAGCATTGTCGTTGATCTTCCGCAGCACCTTAAAAGGACCATATTTCTAGGCTTCAGCTTGTTATAGGTACCAACAGGAAATCTCTCTTTCCTCAGAAACACCATCACGTCATCACCCTCTTGGAACACTTTTCCTCTGCGATGTTTATCAGCTGCAGCTTTATACTTAGAATTAGTTGCTTCCAGCTTGTCCTTAACTTTGTCTCGAACAGCCTGCATATCTCTAGCCATACCCTCAGCAGTAACACTAACACTAGGAAGCTTCACCAGATCAACCACATGTCGAGGAACAACAGTATAAACTAAGGAGAATGGTGACTTCCCTGTTGCACTATGCACTGCACTGTTATAAGCAAACTCCACCTGTGGCAAAGCATAATCCCACTGTTTAGGTTGATCTTCACAAACACTTCGGACCATGTTACCCAAAGTTCTGTTAGTAACCTCTGTCTGCCCATCAGTTTGAGGATGAGCTGTGCTGCTACGGTTCAAAACTGTTCCAAACATCCTCCACAAGGTAATCCAGAAATGGTTAAGGAACTTTGTGTCTCTGTCAGAAGTAATGGACTTGGGAACTCCATGCAAATGAACCACCTCCCTGAAGAACAGTTTGGCTATATGAGAAGCATCAGCAGTCTTCTTACATGCAATGAAATGCGCCATCTTGGAGAACCTGTCAACTACCATAAATACTGAATCCACACCCCGTTGGGTACGGGGTAATCCCAATACAAAATCCATAGCAAGATCCTACCAAATATCTTCAGGAACATGTAAAGGTAGATAAAGACCTGTGTTTTGGGACTGACCCTTAGAAACCTGGCAGGTGTAACACTTTCTCATGATAGTTCCTGCATCCTTCTTCAACTGTGGCCAGAAATACCTCTCCTCAAGGCTAGCAATAGTTTTGTCTCGGCCCAAGTGCCCACTCAATCCCCCTCCATGAAAATCTCTGATCAGTTTCTCCCTCAATGAAGAACTAGGGATACATAGCCGGTTGCCCTTGAATAAATATCCTTCATTCTCATAAAAATCTGCAACTGTATTATTGTTGCTGCATTTGGCCCAATTCTCCTTGAAATCAACATCTTCCTCATACAACTCCTTCAAGAGATCAAACCCCACAATCTCCTGAGCTAAAGTGACCAGCAAGGAAGCCCTCCTACTCAAAGCATCTGCAACCCGGTTAAGAGTACTAGATTTATGCTGAATCACAAAAGGGAATTTCTACAGAAAACTCACCCACCTTGCATTCATCTTATTCACAGTTTTCTGGCTATTAAGGTACTTCAAGGCCTGATGATCAGTGAACAGTACAAACTCCCTCTGAATCAGGTAGTGCTCCCATTGCCTCAATGCTCGGAACACTGCATAAAATTCTTAGTCATAAATACTCCACTTCTGACGAGCTTCACTCAGCTTTTCACTAAAGAATGCTACTGGTTTCTTTTCTTGTGACAACACAGCACCTACCCCCATGCCACTAGCATCACATTCAACCTGAAATACCTTGTCAAAATTAGGAAGAGCAAGAACTGGTGCAGTACAAAGTTTCTCCTTGATTAAAGCAAAACTCTTCTCTTGTTCCTCTCCCCATTGGAATTTGCCTTTCTTCAAACATTCAGTAATAGGGGCAGTAATGGTACTGAAATTCTTCACAAACCTCCTGTAGAAAGTAGCTAAACCAAGAAAGCTCCGCACCTCAGAAACTGTTTTTGGAGCTGGCCATTCTCTTATTGCTCTCACCTTCTCTTCATCAACCTAAATGCCTTCTTCTCCAACCACAAATCCTAAAAATAACAGTTTGTTGGTACAGAAAGTACACTTCTTCAGGTTAATGTACAGTATATTTTCCTTTAAAGATCCTAAAACCTGTCTCAAATGTACCAGATGTTCTTCTTTGGTCCTGCTATAGATCAATATATCATCAAAATACACCACGACAAAGGAACCAATAGAAGGACGAAGAACCTGGTTCATAAGCCTTAATTATAAAAGTGCTAGGTGCATTAGACAACCCGAATGGCATAACCATCCACTCGAACAAGCCATCCTTGCTCTTAAAAGCTGTCTTCCACTCATCTCCTGGCTTGATTGGAATCTGGTGGTAACCACTTTGAAGGTCTATCTTGGTAAACACTTTGGAACCTTCTAGTTCATCAAGCATGTCCTCCAAACGAGGAATGGGAAACCTGTACTTCACAGTTATCTTATTTATGGCCCTGCTATCAACACACATCCGCCATTGATTACCCTTCTTAGGCACAAGGAGGACTGGAATTGCACAAGGACTCATACTTTCACAAATGAACACTTTTTCAACAAGTCTTCAATCTGCTCCCTCAAAATCTCATTCTCCTTGGGACTCATTCAGTAATGTGGCAGATTTGGCAAACTAGCTCCAGGAACCAAATCAATCTGATGTTGAATGTCCCTCATAGGTGGTAGTTCGTTGGGCAACTCATCTGAAATCAACTCTTCAAACTCTCCCAACATATTCTGCACTTCCTTAGGGATTCCCACATCTTCCTTTTCTGCAGCCAACAACCCCTTTATCACCACTGGGTAGAAAACTTCAGATTCTTTAAAGGCCTCCTCCATCTGAAATTCACTACTAGACAAGGTCAGAAAACTCTCCCCTTTCTTTCCACCAGATTTCTCAAATTGACACACAGGAGCCATAGCAATTTTATGACTATTCCACATAAACATCATCACATTATCTCTGCCTTTATAAATCACATCCACATCATATTGCCAAGGTCGTCCAAATAAAATATGACAAGCATCCATATCAATAATATCACAGAGAACTTCATCTTTATAATGCTTACCAATGGATACCGGTACTTTGCAGGAATCAGTAACTCGAACTTGTGGACCTTTCTTGACCCAACCAAGGGAATAAGGTGCTTCATGAGGTTGCATAGGTAACTGCAAGTATTCCACCAGCTTCTTGGCTACAAATTTTTCACAGCTCCCATTATCCACAATCAAATTGCACACTTTGTTATTGATGGAACAAAATGACCTGAAAATATTGCGTCGCTGCCCATCTTCTTGAGGACATAATAAGACCTGCTGCAACACAATATTAACCTTTTCAGGAGACTCCTCCTCCACAAACTCAGCCCCATCATAATCGTCACCTCTTCCTCCTTCTTCTTCATATTCATCTTCATCATATTCACCTATAAGAGTAGTTTGTCTCCTCTCAGGACACACTTTAGATCTATGCCCAGGTTTGTTGCATCGATAACAGACGTCTGTTGTAGATCTAGCATAAGGATTATTAAGTCTCTGGTTCGGGGTCCTGTTTTGAGCACCACTAGAACTGTTAGAACTGCCAGCCCTTTTAAAAGGAGGATTGGAAGCCCTAAAAGCGTTTTCTGTTTTATGCAGTGTGGTTTTACCCCTGTCAGTTGAGGAGTTAACCAAATATGTGCTCCTTTGGTAGTTATATCTCTGGAAAGAAGAAGCTCGTGAGGGCTTCTCTAACAACTCTGCCTTCAATGCTAGGTTTGAAGCTTCTGCCACAGTCCACATAGTGACTAACCCAATTTTCTCCTGAATGAGAGGCTTCAGCCTACTGATATAGCGAGCCACCTTCTGGCCTTCAGTTTCTCCTAATTCATTACTCTCTAAGTAGGGTAAGAACTCAGCAGTGTACTTAGCCACTGTCCTAGTTCCCTGGACACATTCAATATATAACCTGTACAAAATCTGCTCATAATCATCTGGCAAGAATATCTCCATCATCAACTGCTTCATTCTTCACCATGTTCTAACATCCTGTTTCCTCTGCTTCCTTCGAGTGTTCTGCAATTTATCCCACCAAACTGCAGCAGTACTCTTCAATCTCCAGGCAACATGCTTAACCTGCTTATGTTTAGGCACTTCCATAATCTCAAAGAATCTGTCCACCTGAAGCTGCCAATCCAGATAATCTTCTACACCCAAGTTGCTTGAAAAGAAAGGAATCTCAGCCTTGACTTTGTAATCCTGGTCGGCTTGTCCTTGGTGTTCATGTTGCACAATTTCTTCTTCAGACTCAGACTCTGAAGGATTAACAACAACTTCACCACGTGGAGCCCTAACTCGCTAGCCTCCTTCCCTGCCTTTATTCCGATTGTTGTTGTTGTTCCTCTCACCCAACAATCCACGAATTTCTCCAATCTGATTATTCATGGAATTGATGGCAGCGGTAAACGCTGTCGTAAGAGCTTCAATATCTGATTTCGTAACTTCACCCATTGCTACTAAGGCAAACAAAAGAGACAGGGAAGACCTGCTCTGATACCACCTGACGCAGTCGGATTGATAACTAGGTTTACCAGCAATAAACTTAACAAAAGGGTTCTGGAGTCCACCAGAGATAAAAGAGAAATTCTCTATTTTATTGAAGCTGCTTGCGGCTGCATAAATAAGAGAAAAGTAACCCTAGGGCGACTAACAATGAAACCCTAAAGCCCATGGATAAAAATGAAAACAAAAAATAACTAGGAAAACCAAAACGGGAAAAATAGAAAAATACAGTTTTGAGGCCCTAAACGACCCCGAAAGCCCGAAAAAGGCCACAAGTCATAGCTATGATATGAGTCTTGTTTCTGGCGCAATTCCCTTTCCGGAAAGGTAAGGCACGTCCTAATCGGACACCGAGCTGTTTCGTGTCTACTAGTCACTTTTCGTTTTCCTCCTTTAGTACGATCCAACTGTTTTTCGAATTGGGCTGCCATCCATTCTGCATCAAGTACTAACCATGAAAACCAAAATGGCCTCTTCTTGTGTAGTCTTTTTCGTTCTGAAAATGTAAACCCCCACCCCCACACCACACCCCCCCCCCCCCCCCATATTTTATTCTCAATCCTACAACCAATCAGTTCCACACACTTATTCCTCCTCCAGCTACTCTTGTTACCACCGCTACCGGTGAACAAGTAGAACCCTATATCATCTCTATTGCTTAGGCCTTTGACCCCTCCAAATCACCTCATTACAAGGTGGTCTGTCTTTGGACCATTGATGGATCCAAAAAATGCACCATCTTTCACGTAGTGATATATTCATCCGAGACTCAAAGTTGGAGGTTTCTTGATTCTTTTATTGAGAGGGTATTTAGCATCCCTTATCATGAACGCATGCTAGACTGGAATGGAGTAATTAATTGGTTAGGCATGTATGGTGAGGTAGCATACTTTCACATAGATGAAGAACGGGACAATTTTATTGATAATCCTCCTCACCTTTACGAGAAGGACATTTGCAAGAGGAAATCTAGATACTTTCGGGAGTCTTGTGAGGGGCACCATTTGCATCTTATTGATCTTTTTGATCCCTGTCTTACTAAATTTGAAGTGTTGGAGATGGGAAGAGACTACTCTGGCTGGTTTGTCAAGTACCATGTTGATCTTGATCCCTTGTGCGCTTCTTTCCCGCTCTTTCACTACACCAAAAACGTTAACACACAACACTTTTTGCACAACGAAAAAAAAAAGTGTTGTGTGATGAAGAAAAGTGAATCACACAACACGTTTAGTAAACTTACGTTGTATAAGGTGGTTAAAATTCTGAAGTTTTTGTTTAGAAGGTCATTGCACAATGGTTACAAGAATAATCTGTTGTGTGAATGAAAAAAAAAAAAAACAGAGGCAGATTTCCCTCTTAGCCTAACTCAAATTTGGCTCCAAATTGGTACTCCAAAGGACAACAGAATAGTTATATCTGTTGTATGAGTGTAGCTTGCAAAACATCATGCAACAGTTTTTTACTTTGTGTTGTCCAAGTAATGAAGATATATACTGGGAAAATTTCAATGCATCCAAAATGTCATTCATTCCCCCAAAATGAACAAACTTTGATCGAAATATAGGGTACATATATGTACTCCTACAACGTAATTTCTTATTTGTGTTGTCTGAATGAGAGATACCTATCCCTAGCGCCAAAACTGGTACTATGATTGCACATAGGCGGGAACTATCCCTCCTTGCTCCCTCAGCTCAAATTTAAACTATGTATAATCAGACAACATAACTTCATATATGTGTTGTCTGATTCATGAATACAAATTTTTTTAAAAAAAAAAAACCAAACCCCGCGCAAGATAGCTATTATCTCCCACTAGCACAAAATAACAAAGGACCTTTTCTTCGAGCATCTCTCCTCAAAACATCATCTCCTCTCGCGTTTTACTGTCCCTTTTCCTAGATTGCTCCTCTCCCTATTGTCTCCGCAATCCCTTCCTCCATCTACATCATGATCTTCGCCTACACACATCACCGCCGAGATTAGGGTTCTATTATCTCGATTCAGCCATCACTCAATTCCATTTGTGAAGAAATAGGGTTCTGCGTATTAGGAACTGGGAAGAAGGAGGAGGTTCTTCAATCCGCTGAAGATTAGGGTTCTTCGATCTCTAGGTTTACAACGTCAATTTGGGGATTTGGGGGTTTCACAGCTACTCGATTTGGGGTTTTTACGGCTCTTCGTCCTCTCTTCGATTTGGGATTTCTGGGCTTGTGTTGGTCTTCGAATGAGAAAGGTAATGGAGCCTGGGCTTTCGTCTGGGTGGCAAGGCGACTAGGCTGGTTTTTTTTTTTTTTTTCCTTTTCGCGACATCTAAAACGGCCTAAACCATTCGATCCCCAAATCAATGAGACATTGAGTCCTAATCTGCCTAAACCATTCGATCCCCAAAACTCCTATTCGCTCTCCGGTCTCTCCCTACCAAGCCACCACGCCTCTGCATCACTCGTCCACGCCTTCATGGCAGCTCCCTCGAACCACCGCAGCTCTCCCCAAGCCACTACAGCTCCAGTGCTTTATCTCGGCTGCTTCAGACTCGCTTTGTAATGCGCACCGCCTTCAATCTCTAACTCTGTAAGTCCCTCTATTCCCTTGAATTGGAAGTTTGAATTGGTATTTTGAATATTTGATTAGTGGGTACTTGGGTAATGACCGTAATGAGTACTTCACTCTGTAATGGGTAATGGGTATTTCACTCTGTAAGTCCCTCTTCAGTTCTTCAGTTCTTCGTTCTTCACTTCTTCATATCGGCTAATGCTCTGCAGTTCTGCTTATAAAGATGTGATCTTTATATGAAGGTTGTTTTGATTCGTGCTTCAAAAGAGCAAACGATTTATGACTTGCAATAAGAAATGTCATTGTTTGCTGCAATTCCCTCCTCTCCCGGAATGACTGTTTGCTACAAGTTGATTTACCAGAGAGATGATAGCTTTTGCTTCATAATGTAGATTTGCCTATGCTGTGTTTTTAAAAAAAATGCATGAATGTAAAACATTAGAAAAGAAAAATTATAGTTGCAAGTAAACTTGCGATGGGAAAGAGGCAAAGAGCATATGGTATAATAATAAAAACTTAACACTGAGTATCCTAGAACAACTAAAGTATATGAAATAGTATATGAAGTCGTGGAATAAGAGAGGCTCATTTATTCAAGCACTTGATGAGCAGGCACAGACAAATCTCAAAAAATCTTGAACCTTCCACTTTAACTGTTCTGTATAATTTGACACTTCCACAATTGTTAGTTTTATGTGTGCTGTATTATTTGTGAGTTTTTGGTTGTCATATTCAAATTATCATGTAGTTTCTGTGATTAGTGCCTTGTCTTTCTATTATTCGGCTTCTTCAAAGATAGTGGAGGTGGACCTTTATTTTTACAATCTGCAGTTTTTGTTTCTGTGATTATGACATCTCAATTGAACTGAATCCTGGATAGGAGCAGCTTTTATCGATGCTGCTATTATTTTTGCTTTTATTTTTTAAGCCATTGAGATGATGTTGAGTTTTCTACTACTATGTTTGGAACTTTGGATATATCTGTTCTCCCAATTTAACACATGTATTATTCTTCAGACTACTCCGTTGGACAATTTTATGACGATGCAAGGCAAGCTACAAGGTGTATTCTTGATAATGGGCGTGTTCCCATAGTTACTAGTGGCACTGGATTGTACTTGCGATGGTAGGTGCTACTATTTTCTTGTGTAAATATTTTCTACAAAATTTTCTCTGTCTTATTATTAGTGTATATGTTAATTATGTTAAAGTTAGAATGTTAAGTCACAGAAATGCCACTTAGTTGTTGATAAAATAGCCTTCCTGGTAAACAAATATGTTTTGAAAAGACAACTCTATGTTTGTTGGTGATATTGGCACCATTTAACTCAGTCTCTTTAGGTTGAATTCAGATACACTCTGGAATTTAGAGGGATGCTGTTATTTATGTGTTTTTCTCTTCTTTTCGGTTGTATTCATAACAGTACTTGTTGTTATAAATATCAGGTTAATATATGGAAAACCAGATGTTCCCAAAGCCTCAAAAGAGATCGCATCTGAAGTGTCTTTTGAGTTGGCAGATTTAGAAAGAAATGGACACTGGGATGCAGCTGTGCAGTTGGTGATCAAAGCAGGTGACCCTAAGGCTCAATTTTTGGCTGCTAATGATTGGTACCGATTAAGACGCAGCCTGGAGATCATCAAGGTTGGTCTGTAATGTTTCTGCTTATATATGTGAATAATGGAATATCCCCCTAGCCCCACCCCAAACAAAAAAGATAGGGACTTAAACTATACATTCTTTAAACAGAGAGACACATGACAAACATAAGTGTTTTGTTGATAACTTAAATCATTGTTGTCTCTCTGGTTGAATATTTTTTTTTTCATGAAATGACAGTCTAGTAGATCACCTCCATCTGCCTTCGAAGTACCGTATGATTCTTTCCGCAAAGAATGTGATTCTAGTGTAGTAGACACTAATGACATTAGTTCCTCTGCTAATGTTGTGGAGGAAGTTAAATCAAAGGAATTGGACTATGACTTCATTTGATTTTTCCTCTCAAACCAAAGGGTTGATCTATACAGATCAATTGATTGGCGATGTGAAGATATGGTGTCAGGTAAGTCATACTGGGGTACATTACTATAGATTGATCATCCATCTTTGTGTTCTTGAATCAAATAAGAAAATTTCATTTGTTTTACATAAGCTCATCATTTAGTTTACTGCAGGAACTGATGGTATCTTGTCTGAGGCTAGATGGCTTCTTGATGCGGATCTTATTCCAAATTCCAATTCAGCAACCAGAGCAATTGGTTACAGAAACTTTATTATTATTCAAACAATCATTCTTGATTTTTTTTTTCATTAGAATCTTATGCACTTTGTTATATCATGTTATTATTGTTTGCAATGGATGGTAACACTCGGAATTATTTCAGGCTATGGAGTATTTGTTAGTGTGTAGGGAGCAAGGAGGTAGTTCTTCACCAAGAGAGTTCTACAACTTTTTGACTGAATTTCAAAAGGCATCTAGGTAATGCATTTTTTCTCTACAATTCTGTCTTGAAAGCTCATTTGAATAATATATATATATATATATATATGTGTGTGTGTGTATAAAATAAATAAATCTGTAAAAAAAGCCATAAGCCAACTTTTTGGACATGCTCAATAAATATTGCTAATACCTTTTATAAAAGAAACATCTGATAAAACCATTGGGTTAGGGGGAACAAAGAGACATTTTGCAAATATCTTTTAGGAGTTATCCATTTGAATTTACTTGGTGAAAGATCAAGTAATACAAGAAAGAAAAGTACATGAGTGCACTACTACAAATATGACTTTTAATGACAATATTTAGATGACATTTGCCCAAAAACGTCATTAAATACCCTTTACATGACGTTTTTATTAGCAAACGTCATGGATCAAAATTGCATCTTAAGTTTATGACGTTTTTCAAACGTCATTGAAAGTCATACTATTTGATGACGTTTTCTAATTGTCATTATTCTTATGATGTTTTTCAAAAGTCATGAAAAGTTCTTCCATGACGTTTGACAAGTGCAATGAACGACAATGGGCCATGGCGTTTGGAAATCGTCATAAAAAATATTTTCATGACGCTTGATAAGTGCCATGATTGAAATGGGTCATGGCGTTTGAAAAATGTCATGAGAATTTTTTTATGACGTTTGTAAAGTGTCATTGATTCTAAAACGGACCATGGCATTTCATAAATGTCATAAAAACATTTGGCCCAAAATTTAAAACCAGCGCCAAATTTTCATTATGCGCTTAGCCCATCCAGATCTTTTTATCTGGCGCCATATAACCTTTTTAAAAAAATATATTTTTTAAGTCTTTCTAGTCTTAGGAAGACACTTAGCCAGAAAAACAAAAAAGAAAAGAAAATTCATCTAAACCTCGAAAAGAACTCCTTCATCGTCTCTACTGCCTTCATCGTCTATATCTCCTTCTCTCACTGTGTGAAGGCTCTCTCCATCGTCTATCCCTATCTATTCTCTCAACGGCCTTCATCATCTCTCTCACTGTATTCAAGTAATCTCAATTTCACTTTTTGATTCTTTTCTTCTACTTGGGTTTTATGTGGATTTATGACCTCTGCTGCAAATCCTTTACCTGTTGTTTCTTTTGGTTTTTCGATTTGTAATTGTGATGATTTTGCAATTGAGGGACTGGGTTGGTAGTTTGTGCTTGAATTGGAGGGTTTTGTGGTGTTTGGATAAGTTCAATTTGTTTTGAAGTGATATTTTTGGGTTTATAATTGAGTGATTGGTGAGCAAATGATTGAGTTTGAGAATTTGAGTTCTTTGGAGCTATTGAAAACTATGTCTAATGGGTTTGTGGCTCGTTTTCGTTTCACTATCTTCCATTATTAGAAAATGATCCGAATTTCATTTCTGTAAGTGCTTTTAGTCATTGCAATACTACAACGATTCTCGGGCTCACTACGAAACTCAATTTCCTTCTATATCCTATAGAGGGCAAGTAGTGTAGGACTTACTGCGTCACAGGTTTAAATGAATTATGAGAATACTCGATCTCGGACCTTAAATAATTTCTGAACAAGTGTTTTTGTTAGTATTGAAGTGTCATTTTGTTGAATTTGTGACTCTTGTTTTGGAATAGAACATTGTCAATCGTTGTGGACGCTAAAGAGGTCTGAGACTACTTGGGTTTTATTTCATTATTTCTATTTACTTATGTTTATCCTATTGAATCATTTGTGTTTGCTTGGCATTTTGAGGATTCACAGCTGCAACTATATCTTGTCTTTAACTATATATATATATATATATATATATATATATATATATATATATATATATGGGGTTTGTCTTGTGCACATGTACACCTGCAACTTTATCTTATTGACATCTACAGCTGCAAATATATATATATATATATATATATATATATATGTATGGGGTTTGTCTTGTACATATGTACACCTGCAACTTTCTCTTATTGACATCTACAGCTGCAAATATTTATATACATATATGTATGATCGGTTCATTTCTTGATCAGATCATACGCGTCTTTTTTTTTTTTCTTTCTGGTATTGGTTGGAGATAACTCAGCTAAAAGTGCCGTAAGAATATTAGTGTGATAAATCTGTAGGGTAGTATGTGTAGCTGCAACTCCTACATCACTCAGGCTTTCTAGTACAGGTAGAAAGAACATTAGTTTCTTTCTTTGTGCTTGTTCTACTTTATGTCTTTAACTTGGGCTTGTTTTGTTCATTTTATTTACTGTAGTTTTTTTATTTGCAGCTGTACCTGCTTGTTAGTATAGTCCTTCCTAATTATGTTACAATTTTCCAATCACAGAATATAGGAAGTGGAAACTCTCTGGATTATCTCCCCTCTTGCTCTATTTCCTCTGCCTTCATTGGTTGATTAAGTACTGCATATCTACATTATTCTCTGTTGGCGAAAGTCTTCAAAAACTGTAAGTTTTCATTACTTTGTATTGGATGATGTATTTAATATCTATCTATTTACTGTCAAGATTGAGTTTGAGTTATGCATATTGGTTTGAGTTATGCATATTACTTTTCAGATCCTCCGCATTCCTTATGTAAATTGGTTTGAATTACTTTCTTTGGCTGTGAAGATTGACTTTTGTTTTAGCAATAAAATTTAGTTTTTGATGAGATGAATCATGAAATTTAAACTGACCATAACTCTTGCTATAGTTATTCTTTAGTTAATTAGTTTATAATTTGTTTGGATTTACAAATTTGTTTAGGTGTAATGCCTTTCTAGTTTAGCATGGATAAGAGCTGGATAAAATGGTCACCAAATAATTCTGAGTACAAAGCAAAAGTTAAGGAATTTATCTTGAACTCTAAGAAGTATGCAAGGAATCCTGACATGGTCATATGTCCTTGCGCTGTATGTGGAAACTGTAGCCCACAAACTGATGATGATTTGTTCTTACATTTGATCAAATATGGCTTTGATCCTAACTATAAAGTCTGGGTCTTACACGGTGAGCCTAGCACATCTGTACAAGTCAATGATTGTGCAATGTCACCTCACCTTGATGAGGATTATGAAATGCCAGAAGCTCATCAGATGTATAAAGATGCCTGCTTTCAGTTTCCTGATGGCGTTGCAAGTGCATCTTGTACAAATGCAAAAGATAAGTACAAAAAGAAGATTATGGAGGCTGAAATTCCTCTATACCCAGGTTGTACAAAATACACAAAGCTATCAGCCACCTTAAACTTGTACAAATTGAAAGTTGCATCTGGTCTTTCCAATTCTGGGTTTGATGACTTCCTGAAGGAATTCAAAAACAAAAATATGCTGCCAGATGAAAACAACTTCCCTGAGTCTTTATACATAGTAAAAAAAAAACCCTTAAAGTTGTTTGTGATTGTTTTGAAAGAGCCAAAATGGGCATGGTGGTGGTGGTGATGGTGGAAATATGCATGCTGATCCTATTAATACTCCATAAGTAAGAATTTGGTGCATTCCACTTTGTTACTTAGAATCTGGTTTACACTTATATATACTGTTCTCATTTTTTATATACAAATTAGAATGGACATGAACATGGTGAAGGAAGTATGAACCCTGGTACTGGAAATTCTAAGGTACATTTACATTTGGGCAGTTAAATATTTACTGGAATTTGTGTTGTTCTTTGGTGGGGTTTTGTGTTCTGTTGCTTTGGTGAAGTGTGATATGTTGCTTTGGTTGTTCTAAGATTGTTGTTGCTTTGCTTTGGTGAGGTTTTGTGTTATGTTGCTTTGGTATATTATGAGATTGTGTAAATTTCTCCTCATAGTATCCAGCCTTGAAACATGTTTATGAGATTGTGTAAAATTTCTGCATTTTGGAACATGTTTTGAAATTGTAGTTAACTTTGGATTGTGTATATCCCATTTTGGATTTTGTAGTCACGACATGATAGCACCCAACTTTCTATCAATGATAAGTGCAAGTTGCTAAACTGGGAAGGTACAAGTGAAGTAGTGGCTAGAGGACACATTTCTGATATTCATCCAGAATCAAAAGTGCATGGCTACAAACTTGGACCTAATTGTTATAGAATTGCTATTGAGGAAGTTGTCATGCCTGATGTTGTATTCTATCGAAGTCAGCCCGAATTTGTGACTATGGAAGATGCACCTGGAAGTACTGTTGCTTGGCCGATTAAGTACATTCTCTGTGACAATTGAAATAGTATTGGCAACTAGCTTTTTTTTGGACAAGGCATAAGCAGCTATATATAGCTATAAGTATTTTGTATTTTGAATTCAATAACAATGTGTGATATATTTGATGATGGATTTATATAATATTTGTTTCTGATTAAATATTAAATATATTGAATAATTTTTTTAAAAAATTTTATTTATTTTATGACACTTTGTCAATGTCATTGAACATATGAGCACAACATTCACTAAATGTCACGAAAACATAGCATGACATTCACAAAACGTCATGAAATCATTTCAATGGCAACTAAAAAACGTCATGGAAATTATTCCATGGCGACTACTAATCGCCATTAAAGCTATTTTTATGGCACTCTATAAACGTCATCTTTGATACTTTAGATGACAATTGAAAACCGTCATGGAAATAGTTTTTATGGCTATTCAAAAACGCCATGGAAATAGTTTTGATGACGTTTATGAAACGTCATGGAAATACTTTTCATGGCGTTTATCAAACGTCATGAAAAAACTTTCTATGACGTTTTGGAACTGTCATAGAAATACTTTCTATGACGTTTTCTGATTGTCATAGATTCATGCCACATAAGACGGCACCAGTAGAGACGACGTTCTGCATGACGTTTGAAAAACGCCATGAAAACCTTTTTATGACGTTTTTCAAACGTCATTGAATGTTTTTGTGTAGTAGTGGTGCCACCATCCTCAGCATTAGTACTTGTTGCTTTCAAATTTGTTCCAAAGGGTAGCATTCTCATATTGTTATCAATTAGATTACATTTGTTAGGCCAGGGATTTTGTTTTGTTCATTATCATATTTGATTCTAGGAACTTGTAGAGGACCAGAGGTTGATGTAGGAGAACACAATTAAGCATTGTGGGTTTGTCAGTAATGGTGTTCATAGTGACTATTCTGATACCTAGAATTCTAAATAGGTAATGAAGCCGAAAATAATTTCACTAGGACTTTTGGATGAGGCCTTTGGGCCGTTAGAAATCATAGTGGGAATTCAAAATAGGCAACGTGCTGGAGAGATCTAGGGTATATTTTGGTTTCTGAATCTGAAAATAATTTCACTAGCACTTTTCAATGAGGCCTTGGGCCGTTAGAAATCATAGTGTTTTGGCAGTTGTTATTATAATGTAGATGGAATTTTGTATGCTGTTATTGAGCCATTGTTATTACATTGACATATAATATCCTGCTTTTTAATTCTCCAGAGTCCGATGTCAAAATATATATTCATTGTGATATTGTACTCGATGCAGAATCTCTTGATGTACTTGAGAATTGGGTTTTGGAATTGTTTGGTAACATCATAAAAGGTCCCCATGTAAATCTGGAATTCAAGGCAGAAGGTCCAATTTGGAAAGCTGGAAAACTTTATAGGCTAGAGGCTGTTAAAGATGTTCAGTGGGAGAGGAGAGGCAGCAGCCAATACACCCAAGCGGATATTGATCAAGTGCGAAATAAGTGGGGGAAGTTTGTTGTCAACACATGAGCAAGAGTCATGAAGTAGCGCGCTTGTTGCTGGTACATTTTAGATAAGGAAAGCATATTTTTTGTGCTTCTCTGCTGGTACATTGTCATGCACCATGTGTGGCATGATTTGGAACAATATATATATATGTGTATCAATTTTTTGATGTCCCAAGTAGATGGGCATGCACTAGAATGCTTTTGTGTAAAATGTTGGCTTCAATGATTGGGAAATGCACCCCTTTTGCTTTTGAAGTTTAAAGTATTGGTTATATGAATCATTTGATGGTTTGCTATGTTTGTATTTGGTAAATGTACCAAATGAATGCACAATGTAATTTAGGAATGAGATGTTCAAATGATCACACAACAGATTAGATATAATGATCATTGCCCGTTGTCTGAATGGCCAAAAATGGGACAAAAACACATTGTAATCAATCATATCACACATCGGTTTTTAACGAATTAGTGTCTTCTGATTTATACTCAGACAACAGAATTAATTGAACTCTGTTGTCCTAAAGTTAATCACACAACAGATATAGTCCAAGAACTGAAGTTTGAAGATCAATCAGACAACAGACAAAATAAAAAAATGTTGTCTGATATGCTTAACATACAACAGCTTAAAACTGGCATTGTTGTCTGAAGACAACGCCTCAATTGCTGCGCAGCTGCGCTTCGCATCTGCCGAGCTATCACACAACAGTTATAACACAAACCTGTTGTCTGTATGTTTATCACACAACTGTGTTCCACCGTTGTCTGATTTTTCATCAGACAACGGCTCACTCTACAACGGTGGGACTCCAAATCCCACATCGGTTTTCTACCGTTGTCCGATGCGATTTTTGGTGTAGTGTTTGTTTATGGACAATTTGTTGTTCTCTCTCCATCGAGACGAAAATGAAGAAGAGGAAAGTTCGTCTCTGTTGCTGCATACTCCTGGTAAACTCATTTCTTATAATCTTGAGAGCAAGACTTTCAAATCTGTTGAGTTAACTCCCAAGGCCGGAGTTGATGATTCTCTCTTACGAGTTGACGCAGCTTATTATCCTAAAGCATCTAATAATCCATATATGGAGACTTTGGCCTGTGTGATATAATTTATATCCTCTTGCTGCTGCTGTGTGGTTTTTGTTTCTTGTTGTAAGATCTTTGTATTAGAAAAGTGCTATTTATTTGTGTGGATTACTGGATTTGACACTTTACTTCAAAAAAAATAAAATAAAAATTAGCTAAGATCCCTATTATGCCCACCTTATTATCAGTTTATCACTAGCTTCTACAGAAACACCATTACGCTTAATCTGCAATTTTTGTTGCTCCTATTAATGTATAGTGTTCCACCAATCATCCACATGAAACTGGGGTAGCTAGCTCTCATGGAATGGTGAGCAATTAAATATATCGATTGGACTAAAGTGATAGAATTTAATCACATGATTGGGATAATTGGATAAACATCAGGATGACAGAGAGAAGGAGAGTCATATCTCTCAGAAGGTTATCAACCAAAACCTCTCATGGCAGAAGCCTACACCAGCTCATCTGAATAACTTCACTCCATTGGAATTTGAAACCCTGGTCTGAGAGGCATGCACTGACTTTTAACTCAGTCCCTCTATTACCCGGCTATACATCTTCCCATATCTACCTTCCTCTGAATTATGTATCATATATAAATAAATACTCCCACATCCACAAACACATACTTAAATTTAACTAAACCCTAGCCAACAGCCAAATCAGATACTCTTCCACTGAACCCTAACCAACAGCCAAATCAATCACTCTAATCCTCATTATTTACCCACTTGAGTCACAATGTCAAAGTAAAATGTAGAACTAGGAGCTGATTTTTAGGCAACTCCAAGTAAAATTTTGAATACTATTTACTTGGCAAGCTCCAAAGTGGACTTGTATGGGGACAAGTAATTAACTTTCCATTTCATGTCCCAAATAGGTCCTGTTTGGTGTTGAGAATCTGGGGGCATGGAAACTCACTAGATTCAAGCGGTATTGCAATAAGAAATGGAAGTTAAATTCCAACACTTGCCCAAGTTGAAGGCTATACAAAAACACAAAATAAAAATTGATTTTTGGTGAACTCGGCCGTACACATTCGTGCAGACAAAGATAGCGCCCATAATAAGACAATAAATAGAGAGAAGAAGGAAGGCACACTCTCCTAACACACTCATAACCTTTCCAGTTTCTCTGACAAAACCCCCCAAAACCAAAGCACCCTTCATTTCATTCTCGTCTCTCCCATTTCTCCTCAAAACCCATTTCTCTCTTTTCTTTCTTTCTTCACCAAAATTCCCATTTCCAAGAAGTGAAAAGCCATTTGCTCTGTTCAAGCACCTGACATGGATCCTCCTCAAAATCCCGATGTGGGTTCTTCTTCTTCTCGAAGACCTGAAGTGGGTTCTTCTTCTTCATCTTCTTTGAGCTTACCGAGATTCAGTCTCAACGTGAGGATGGGCACCACACAATCAATTACACCAGTCTTCGGCTGCAGAATCGACCCCACAGCTCGTGTGCCCAAGAAGGACGATGAAGTTTCCCCCGAGCACGAGTTCAGTTTCAAATGGTCAGTCTTTCATTCTTTTCTTTCATTCTTTTTTATGTTAAAGAACGTGAATTTATCATCTTTATGGTGTTTCTTTATCTGGGTATTGATCATGTATTGCTGAGAAAAACAGAGGAAAATTGTTTGTAAGAAGTGAAATCGTTTCCATTTGATGTTAAAGAATGTAAATTTATGATCTTTTTGGTGTTTCTTTATCTGAGTATTGATCAATGCATGGTTGTATGTGTGTTTTTTCTTACATGAAGGTCTTATTTGGTTTATATAATCAAAGTAACAGAGGAAAATAGTTCTTCCTGCGGAGTCAAATTCAGCCCCAAATGTTGGTCTCATTTTAATTTTTCCTTCCTCCTTTTTTTTTTTTCAATATAGGAGAATGTGAATTTGTGATCTTTTTGAGTTTCTTCAGCTCCTAATGTGTGGCTTTCCGTATGCTTTCTTTAATTGAAGGTCTGTTTGGTTTACTAGAAAAAACAGAGGAAAAAGTACTTTTGTGTTTAGTAAATTTCCCTATGAATGAAATTTTTTCTTGATTGTCCCATTCTCTTCTGGTTAGTCTCCTTTTTAACAGTCTTTTCTTTTTTGTTCCCTGTCCTACATGAAAGAATGTATAGCTGAGAAATGTGGCTTCATCTGTCCCAGTGGGAGTGGATATTGACTCTTAAACAATACCAGCTCTGTTTCATTTATTTATTATAAGTGCCTAAATCATTTCTGTTTTGATATAATATTATAGTCCAATGTTTAATTTGATTAGTTTTCCAAGTATTTTAGTTTCTTCTGAAGTGAATTCGAAAAAGGTTGGCTTTAAAACCAATGCTTCTCTCTCTCTCTCTCTCTCTGTGACACACACACACACACACCTGCACAAAAGTTTTTGAATTTGTATTAACATGAATAACATCTGGATGCAGTGATACTAATCTATGACCGATAAAACTTACTATTTAAATTTTGAAGTTTGTATTCAACTACTGATATAAGAATAGTGAGATACACGAATTTATTTTATTTCTATTAAAATATGCATGATCGAATAGAGTGATCCTTTATTCAAGAATGCATTGTGCTAAGGTTTAGAAGGGCAATGCAAAATGGCATGGATTTATGCAGTGGGAGAGCGTATATTTTTCATAGATTTCCTCCTTGGGATCTTGGTTGAAGCATAAAATTTCATAATCTGATAATAGTCTGGAATTTCTACCAATATGATGACTTTCATTCTGTCTCAGGAATACTCTATTTCGTCAAGGAGAAACCCTGTTGTGAGAAGGAGAGGTCAGCGCTCTCTAAGAAGACCGAAGCATGATGAGAAGGTGGGACGATATTCTGAAAATCATTTTAATTTCTTTCATGTTTGATCCTTTTCACATGACAATATGACTCATTATGATATTTCATTCTATTTGGTGTGTAGGATTCACCTCTAGCGGGAGCAACACTAACACCAGTGTCAACACTGTTGAAGAAAGCTTCAGAGAATATGAATTCACCAAGTGTAATGAATATTTCAAAGCACCTTAAAAAGGTAGAAATTTCTCTCATGCATTTTAACTGATGGTATATTCATAAATAATGCAACTTTAGGTTTAGAGCAACTTCTGTAGGTCAAAACAGATTATTAATATGAATCTTTTTTCTAGTGGCAATAGTATTAATAAGGATTTAATGTTGCTTATTAAGATTCAATTAATTCTTGCCTTATCCCTTCAACAACCTGAGACTAACTTTTGCTTTATCCCATCAACTACCTGGGACTTTCTTCATGCATTGCAGGTCATTCGGGACGAATATGAAGTTGAAACTGGAAATGGGAAGAACTAATAAAAGGAAATCAAGAAGCACAGTCATGTTTGAGGTATGAACCTGGTGACTTCTGTGAAGCTATATGCTCAATCTCCATTTTCACATTTAGACATACATTTCTCAATACTGAATTTTATTTTCTGTATGACATCAGGATCCAAGAAAACATAAGAGGACAAGTACACCAAAAGTCAAAAGCCCCAGGAGTGTAGTCAAGGTAAGCTAAACCCATTACTTTATTTCAGTTTTGGAATATCTTGTGATTCATCTAGTTTCTCATGTCTCAGATTGCTTAGAAGCTTTGGTTGTACTAGTCTTGGACAAAATATATCTGAGTGGATAGAGTTAATATTGCTATAAGAATCCGCATGCATTTAGAATTACAAGTACAAATATCCTGCATTTTGTTTCCTCAGATAATGAAAATCAATACCATATAGCTGGAACGTATAGGATAAGTTGGTTTTTTGGAACACATATTGTTAAATCCAAAGATTACAGTATTGACTTATTGGAAAAGCTGGATGCATTGCTTGAGTTATATAATGCAGCACTCATTTGGATTCTGCAAATACTGAATTTGCAATATGTTGTTTTTGTAATCTAGGGATCTAAGGGAGAGGGTCAACCACATCCTTCAAACATTGGTGACCGGTTTTCAGAAGGGTCTCTGAATCCATATGCATATGCGCTGACTTTTCCTAAATTGTTTGTTCAAGTTCTCTTGGACTTTCATTATGACGGCAGTCATATGTCTTTTCCTTGCAGATGCTATGATTAAGAACTTTGAAGAAACTCTAGCAACTAATAGGTTGGCTACAGAGAGTCTGAACACTAAATTGGGTGAGGTGCATCTTGAGTTAAAGTTGAAAGAGGACGAAATCAGACGTTTGATAACTGGTCAGGAGAACTTGGAAACAGAAAAGTATGATCTTCATATGAGCAACAATGACCTTGTTAAGAGATTAGATATGTCAGTCCTTGAGATAAAGAATCTTGAAGGTTTTGTTCATGTGTTGGCTGCACATTTGGCTGAATTGGACAGAGTTAGTTTGAACTTTCTAGAAAAGTTTGATAAGCTAAACTCTGTCTACGAGGCTTGCTTCCGGTTGGTCAATCAGGAGAGAGACCTTTCTGCCAAGCTTGCTAATAGACAGTATGATCAACTGCACGTCAGGTTCTTGAACTTGACATCAGAAAAAGATGCTATACAATTGGTAAATCAGGAGTTGAACAATAAGGTCATGGAACTTCAGAAAGTTCAGGAGTCTATTATGGCACAACTTTCAGAGGAATGCCGTATAGCCAGGGAGAGGATACAGAAGTTGGAGTTTGAAGCTGAAGCTCTGGTCTCAAAGAAGATTGAAACAGAGAAGTTGGTGTCTGAATTAGAACTGCAAATTGATTCTCTGTCAGAAAGTTCAAGATCATCTGAGAATAAAAGGGTTTGCAAATACCAACACATACATTTTATATTACGAGATGTGTTTTTGTCATATTAAACTTGTTTTTGTACTATCTTGCAGCAAATTCTGTTGCTGAAAATCTCAGCACTAGAAACTGAGAATAAAGATAATACAGAGAAACTACAAGCAGAGATACAGAAGAAAGCGGAACAAATAGATGGTTTACTGAAGCAAGGTGAAACACATGAGCAGCATGTAGATTTGATGGATAAACAAGTCAGCCAGCTTCATAGC
This sequence comes from Rosa chinensis, assembly GCF_002994745.2. Lineage (NCBI taxonomy): Eukaryota > Viridiplantae > Streptophyta > Magnoliopsida > Rosales > Rosaceae > Rosa > Rosa chinensis. The sequence goes on along the minus strand of NW_020126839.1, from coordinate 145,960 downwards.
ACACTAGAGGAAAAGGAGCAACTTATTGTGCAATATAAGGAACGAGAGAAGAATCTGGAAGAACAGATCACAGAGGTTTGTAATTCAATATAAATGTGAGATGTTCGTAAAACCATATTTTACGTACTTACAGTTCTGTACTTTGTTCCAGAATCTTGCATCGCTGACTGCTGCTGAAATTAAACTTGTGGAAGATAAGAAGCACTATGACCTCATGCTTGAGAGTAAACAACTAGAACTGTCAAGGCATTTGAAAGACATATCTCAGAGGAATGACCAGGTCTGACCTCTTATGATCTAGGCATCTGGACACATTACAGTTGTTTAACTACTTTTGGATTGGCATTATGACAAATTTACTTGGGCAATTAATGACATCCGGAAGAAGTATGAGGTGGAGAAGCTGGAGATAGTTAACATGGAAAAGCAAAAGGTTTTCTCATTTTTACCTTCTCCTGGAATATGTTAGAGATAAATCATTTTCTTGAATTGATCTTCGTTTAATTGAAACTGCAGGCAGAAAAACTTGTTCGAGAAAGGGCGATAGAATGTGAGAAAAAACTTGAAGAATGCAGAGAAGAATCTAGGCAGCACTTAATGCATGTTCAGGAGGAACATACTGCGCTGGTATGTGTGGGAAAGTGGTGCATGCTATTAAATATAAAATTGATAATCACTTTTTGCACAAATTACATTAGTTTAATATAACAACACGACGGAATTTTTTTTTTTTTTCTACATATTCTCTGACATTATCAGACATTTACATTCAGTAGGGGAGAAATTATTTTTCATATGTTAAATACCTCTCAACATATATTGCATTGAACGGAGTTTTCATTCCTCAGCATTCACCATTAGTCTATAGTATTTGTAAATTATTAAGCTGACAAAACATAAAAAAGCAGAAAAAATTGTTTGGTACTCAAGTCTGTTTGCACCTGTAATAATTCTACTAAATAGCCTACCTGCAATTTGTTACTGGCTGTGCAACTTTTTTCAAAGAATTAATCCTAGTTTAACCCTTGGCGTGTTCTACGTAGCTCAGTTTTGATCGGGGAAGTTTCTCCTTTTCTGAGGCATTTCTGTTACATGCTTCTGATTATATTCTCAACTACACTAACTAGAGTGCCACATTTGGGGTAGAACATTATTGACTTTCACATTTACAGGTCAGTAGTCTTCAGCAGGAGCATGATAAAAAGGAACGAAGTATAAAAGCTAAACACAGTGAAGAGCTAAAGCAGATCCAACTTCAAGCTGAAAACGAGTTGAGAGAGGTTTGTAACTTCGTGTAGCTCTAAGCTCGAACTAAGTTGGGTCTTATACGCCTAAGTAACTAAATCAGATTACTTTTGTCATAGAAAATTTCATCAATGAGGAATGAACATGAAGCCCAACTGAAAGCTTTGAGGCTTCAGCATGAAGATGAGATTAAGAAGCTTCAGGAGGACTTGGATCTTCAAAAGTCCAAAGTACTTATCTTCCTATGTTCTTTCTGAATTTATTTTTTTGTACATCTTTTACATATTCTTATTATCACAGGAGGAGAAGCAGAGGGCATTACTGCAATTGCAGTGGAAAGTTATGAGTGATAAGCCAGAAGAGGAGCAAGAAGTGAATTCAAAGAAGGTTGATTTTATAACCAATGCATCTCTCTCTCTCTCTCTCTCACAGACACACACACACACCTACACACCTACACAAAATTGTTTGAATTTGCATTAACATCTGGATGCAGTGATACTAATCTATGCCAGATATACTTGCTATTTAAATTTTGAAGTTTGTAATCATATAAGAACAGTGATACACAAATTTATTTTATTTTTATTAAAATATGCATGATTGAATAGATTGATCCTTTAATCAAGAAAGTATTTCACTAAGATAGAAGACAACACAAAAAGGCATGGATTTATGCAGTGGGAGGGCGTATATTTAAAAGATTTCTTTTTTGTGATCGTGGTTGAAGTATAAAATTTCATAATCTGATAATAGTCTGGAATTTCTATCAATATGATGAGTTCATTCTGTCTCAGGAATACTCAATTTCGTCAAGGAGAAACCCTGTTGTGAGAAGGAGAGGTCAGCGTTCTCTGAGAAGACCAGAGCATGAGAAAGTGGGACGATATTCTGAAAATCATTTTATTTCCTTTTCACATGACAATATGACTCTCATTATGATATTTCATTCTATTTGGTTTGTAGGATTCACCTCTAGTGGGAGCAAAACAAACACCTGTGTCAACACTGTTGAAGAAAGCTTCAGAGAATATCAATTCACCAACTGTAATGAATATTTCAAAGCACCACAAAAAGGTAGAAATTTCTCTCGTACAGTTTTACTGATGGTATATTCATAAATAATGCAACTTTAGCTTTAGAGCAACTTCTGTAGTTGAAAATGGATCATAAATATGAATCTTCTTGCTAGTGGCAATAGTATTAACAACGGTTTAATGTTGCTTGTTAAGATCTGATTAATTCTTGCCTTATCCTATCAACATCCTGAGATTAATTTTTCCCTTATCCCATCAACTACCTGAGACTTACTTCATGCATTTCAGGTAATTCGTGACGAATATGAAGTTGAAACTGGTAATGGAAGAACTATTAAACGGAAATTAAGAAGCACAGTCATGTTTGAGGTATGAACCTGGTGGCTTCTGTGAAGCTATATGCTCGATCTCCATTTTCACCTTCAGAATTATGTATCTTTATGTGTACATACATTTCCTAATAACTGAATTTTATTTTCTGTGTAACATCAGGATCCAAGAAAACATAAGAGGACAAGTACACCAAAAGTCAAAAGCCCCAGGAGTGTGGTCAAGGTAAGCTAAACCCATTACTTTATTTCACTTTTGTAATATATCTTGTGATTCATCTACTTTCTCATGTCTAAGATTGCTTGGAAGCTTCAGTTTTCTTGGATAAAATATATCTGAGTGGATACAGTTAATGTTGCTATAAGAATCCGCATGCATTTAGAATTACAAGTAAAAAGATCCTGCTTTTGGTTTCCTCAGATAATGAAAATCAATACCATGTAGCTGGAACATATAGGATAAGTTGGTTTTTTGGAACACATATTGTTAAATCCAAAGATTACTGTATTGAATTATTGGAAAAGCTGGATGCATTGCTTGAGTTATATAATGCAGCACTCATTTTGATTCTGCAAATACTGAATTTGCAATATGTTGTTTTTGTTATGTAGGGATCTAAGGGAGAGGGTCAACCACGTCCTTCAAACATCGTTGACCTGTTTTCTAAAGGGTCTCTGAATCCATATGCTGATGATCCATATGCATTTGATTAAGGTATTTCAATTTCAACCAATGATAGTCTACATGATTTTACTTTATTTGTTAAACTCAAACTAAATCTGCATTAAGATCTCCCTTCTTGTTTTCAATTTTTATATATCTGAATCCCTTTAGAAGCAAGATATGATCTTGAATTGGTCAACTAGGTCTTTCTTTCTCAGTTTAGACTCCATTTAGGTTTGATATAATCTTTCATGTTTCTGAAATGCTTTGAAAACCTTTAAGAAAATTTAGAGTACATGTATACACTACACACTAAACTATACCGAATCGAAGCCTTAATGCAGCTTTTCCTACTTTTGTTTCAGGTCAGGAAAGAAACCGCTATGGTACCTCTTAAATGCCTCACACACTAGCGGGCATGTGATCTGATCGTGTACAGGATTTGGTCTTGCGTATAAGTGGACAAAGAACTAGGGCAATTTTTACTGATTTGGATCATCAGTTCTGAACTCTTTGTCAATATGGGATTTTGTAATTAGTTAACATCACACTCTTTGTACATATGGGGATCTGCTCATTGCTGAAAGTGGTACGCACTGTAAGATCAAATATGGACATAACACATATCATCATAAAGTAATTGATGATTAGCTTAATATCAATCCTAGTTAACATGGATACAAACAGTAAATCAATACTTGTAACTTAATGAAGCAGTGTATCTATTCATTAAGGTAAGTAATCCTATTCTTAGTCTGCAAGAAAGATTATAATGAAGTGTTACATTAAGAATCTAACTAGGAAACCTAAACCGATATGGATAGCTTTAATGGGAAGCTTCTTGAGGGTTAAGTCTCCTATATATACAGATGAATTGGTCCCTGATTACTACCGACGTTTTGCATATTGTTCTGTCCATTGAGAAGCAAGTTGGTAAGTAACAGAAGACCATATTCAGTGATCGTGTTTGCAGCATAAGATGGAATCCATGCCAGTGATTGCTGAAGGTAAGTCTTAATCCCTTTTATGATTGTGTGCATATATTGTGAGCATGTATATGGTTTCTAACAATTGGTATCAGAGCATAGGCTCACATATATCAAAATCGTTTTAGGGTTTTGCAAAACAAATACAAAAAAAAAAAAAAAAAAGTTTTTGTTTTACGGGTCAAGTAACTGACCAAGTCACTGACCATGTAACTGGTCATGTAACTTATCAAAGTAAGTTACTTAAGTCGATTGCTGCATCTGGTTAATTATCAAATTCACGCTTCCGCTGTGATTTTTAGCAGCAAATTGGGGAAAAAGCAAAAACAGGTTTTTCTATGGAAATTGATTTCGATTCATAGCATGATAATTGAATTTTGATTGTGCTCAAGAACACTAGTTGCATTCCCGGCGTGCGTTAGGTTAGAGTAGATGGTGACCGGATGAAATTTACAATTTCTTGATTGTTCTGTAGTTTCTTGGAATCGAAACAATTTTGATTGTGCTTGAATATGCATGATGAATTGATTGATGATATGGTATTGTATCTGTGATTGTGTAAAATTGCATGAAGAACAAAAATCTCCCAGAATTTGTTTACACAATTAAAATTGACAGATACGAGAGCTTTATTTTCTTACAAGGATGAATCTGGGTAGAATATAAAGTTAAAAGCTCATGGGTTTTGTGGTTTTCTGTTGGCATAAGTGATTATGATGCACAAAGCATTCGTCATTGATGTTGGCAGAAAACAATGATCAGGTCACTGACCATGTAACTGGTCAGGTCACTGACCAAGTAACTGGTCAGGTCACTGACCATGTAACTGGTCAGGTCACTGACCAAGTAACTGGTCAGGTCACTGACCATGTAACTGGTCAGGTCACTGACCATGTAACTGGTCAGGTCACTGACCATGTAACTGGTCAGGTAACTAATCAAGTATTTGATCGAGTAACAAAACTGAAATTGTGTTTTGTGTTTTAAAACTATGCTTCAGTTTTATCTTCCAAAGAAGTGGTCAAGTATGGTTTTAGAATACAAAACAGCAATATGCGTGCTTGATGAAAATAAATACGGATACTTAGAAATTTTTCTTCTGTCTAAAGATGTGGATAAATTTCTTTGGATAACTTGTTTTCATTGAACATGGTATATTGATAAAGAACTCCAGGATGTTATGCTTCTGCTCAAAAGTGTTGCTTAACATTATTTTTGGTTATGGACTGATATGAATGCAAGTATGGATTGTTTAGGTTTTCTGTATGTTCTTGTTTTGGTTGCTTAAAGCTAAATAAAACACAGAAAACTTAAAGTTATTTTCTTTACAAATTGAGAACTCACACGAATTTTTGTTTTGCTCCTTAGGTAACTCTTACATGAACTTGAACAGTGTCTTGATGCTAACTGGAACCAACTATAGAGCTTGGCTAGATTCTGTAGAGAACTATATGGGAATGCATGAGAACATAGACTATTGCTTCACTGAGGACAAACCTGAAGAGTTAACTGAAAAGAGCACCAAGAAGGAAACTGATCTTTACAAGAAGTGGCATAGATCCAATAGAATGGCTAAGAACCTCATTCGTACCTCTATGTCCAAGACTGTCAGAGGAAGTATAGAAGAACATGAGCTAGCATCAGATTTTTTGGAACTCATAGGTGCTAAGTTTAAAGAAAGTGAAAAGGCAGAAGCTGCTAGGCTAACCAAGGAGTTTCATGATTTGAAGTACATGGGTTCAGGGGGAGTTAGAGAGCATATTATGAAGATGATCAATATAAATGGCAGACTCAGGGAGCTCTTGATGGGGGTTAGGGATGAGCAGGTAGTGCATTATGCACTACATTCCTTGCCTAACAGTTTTAGTCATCTTAGGACCAGTTACAACTCTCAAAAGGGAAACTGGACTCTAGATGAACTTATATCCATCTGTGTGGATGAAGAATCTAGGATCAAGGAAGAAAAGGAACCTGCTACAACCATTAACCTCATTGAGAAGCCTAAAAGGAAAAAGCCCCAAAATAAGCTCAAGCCTATTAAAGCCATAACTAAGAGTTCAACAGCTGCAGTGGCCAAGGAAAATAGGTCATTTAGGTTCAAGTGCTACTTTTGCAAAAGAGTAGGACACATGAAAAAGGACTGCACTGGCTATAAAAATTGGTTAGCCAAAAAGGGTAAGATTTTTTCTAATACAGTTTTTTCTTTAGAAATTAATCTTATAAATGTTGAACCACAGTCTTGGTGGATAGATTCAGGCTCACCTATTCATATTACTAATTCCTTGCAGGGATTCATAAGGAGGAGAATCCCAAAAAGTGATGAAGTGAACCTGTGTGTAGGCAATGGCATGAGAGTGGCAGTCAAGGCTATTGGAACCTTAAAGCTCGATTTAGGATTAGGAAAATTGTTAGTTTTGGACAATGTTTTTTATGTACCTTCCATGAGAAGGAATTTGGTTTCGGTTTCTCTTTTAGTAAAATCTAGTTGTAGACTTGTTATGGATAGTAATGGAATTCTTATTTCTAAAAATTCTGTTCAAATTGGTTCTGGTGTTATTATGAATGATTATTTACAGTTAAATTGTTCAATGGCTCAACAAGAAATTTTACTTGTTGAAAATAACACAAACAGTACTAACACTTTAACAGGTGTTAAAAGAACCAAACTAAATGAAAAGTCTGCATTTTTATGGCATAGAAGACTCGGCCATGTTTCAAAAGAGAGACTGAAAATTTTGGTGAAAAACAACATCCTAAATGAACTTGATTTTTCTGATCTAACAGACTGTGTTGAATGCTTTAAGGGAAAAATAACTAATACTAGAAAGAAGACTGCATATAGAAGCCAAAATTTATTAGAACTCATACACACTGATATATGTGGACCATTTAGGCATCAAACTATCTGTGGGAATGTGTATTTTATCACATTCATTGCTGACTATAAATTATATTTTGCTCATCATTCACCTAGAATTTTTGAAACACATCAAGTAAAGTTTCTAAGTGAAAAAGTTCACAATACAAACCATGAGGATTTAACCTCAGATTTTGAGGAAATTGTGTCAGATGAGAATATAAGTGTAGCATTGCCTATAGAACAAGATGTAACTGATCATGTCACTGGTCACGTAACTGACCATGTCACTGACCAAGTAACTATACCTGGTCGAGTAACTGGCCAAGTAACTGACCATGTCACTGACCATGTCACTGACCAAGTCACTGACCATGTCACTGACCAAGTCACTGACCATGTCACTGACCAAGTCACTGACCATGTCACTGACCAAGTCACTGACCATGTCACTGAACAAGTCACTGACCATGTAACTGACCAAGTAACTGTGCCTGGTCAAGTCACTGCTCATGTCACTGACCAAGTAACTGTGCCTGGTCAAGTCACTGCCCATGTCACTGACCATGTAACTGACCAAGTAACTGTCCCTGGTCAAGTAACTGACCACGTAACTGGTCAAGTAACTGAACCTCACCATCCTCCAGTGGCTCAGCCTAGAAGATCACAGAGAGCAAGAAAACCAACTTATGGGGGGAAGAGAGTGACTACATTGTTTATCTGCAAGAAGCAGAAATTGAAATGGACTGTGCAGAGGACAATGATCCAACTACATTTAATCAGGCCATTGAAAGTAGTGAATCTCATCAATGGCAGCAAGCAATGGAAGCAGAAATTAATTCCATAAGTCAAAATGCAGTTTGGGAATTAGTTGAACCTGACCCCAACCAGAAGCCTATAGGTTGTAAATGGGTTTTTCAAAACCAAAAGAGATGCAAATGGCAACGTAGAGAGACATAAAGCAAGATTAGTTGCCAAAGGTTTTACACAGAAGGAGGGCATTGATTTTACTGAGACTTTTTCTCCAGTTTCTACAAAAGACTCGTTTAGGATAATCATGGCTTTGGTGGCTCATTTTGATATGGAGCTGCACCAGATGGATGTTAAAACAGCTTTCTTGAATGGTGAACTAGATGAAGTGATTTATATGAGGCAGCCAGAAGGGTTTGTACAAGCTGGAAGTGAAAACTTAGTGTGTAAGTTAAGAAAATCAATTTATGGCCTAAAACAAGCTTCTAGACAGTGGTACAAGAAATTTGATTCTGTGATTTCTACTTTTGGATTTACAGAAAATCTTGTTGATGAGTGTGTTTATTTGAAGACAGTTGGGAACAATTTTATTTTCTGGTACTCTATGTGGATGATATACTTTTGGCTAGCAGTAACATTAAATTGCTTAAAGATACCAAGAGTTTTTTGTCAAGGAATTTTGACATGAAAGACTTAGGAGAAGCATCCTATGTACTAGGTATTGAGATTAAAAGAGATAGGGCACAGAGACTACTTGGTTTGTCTCAACAGAATTATATTACCAAAGTTTTAAAGAGATTTGGTATGGAGAAGTGTGCAGCTGGAGAAGTCCCCATGTCCAAAGGAGATAAACTAACCAAGAAGCAAAGTCCCAATAGTGATGTTGAAAAGGAAAATATGGAGTCAAAGCCTTATGCCAGACTTGTAGGAAGTCTCATGTATGCACAAGTCTGCACTAGGCCAGACTTGTCTTTTGCAGTAGGGATTTTGTCAAGATTCCAATCCAATCCAGGCCATGAACATTGGGTAGCTGGGAAGAAAGTGTTGAGATACCTGCAGAGAACTAAAAGTCACATGCTAGTTTATAGGCAAGTGGAGGATCTGAAACTCATTGGATTCTCAGACTCGGATTTTGCAGGGAATTATCCAGACTCCAAGAAGTCCACTTGTGGATATGTGTTCTTGCTTGCAGGAGGTGCTATTGCTTGGAAAACCATGAAACAAACACTTGTTTCAACTTCTACTATGCAAGCTGAATTTATTGCAGTATATGAAACTGTGTGTGAAGGACTTTGGATTAGGAATTTTCTCATGCAGACCAAAGTATTGAGTCACATTGTGGCTGGAACACTTGTGATTTATTGTGACAATGAGGCTGCAGTTTTCTTTAGCAAGAATAGTAAAAGGTCAAATAATTCTAAACACATTGATCTAAAGTATTACAGTGTTAGAGAAAGAGTAAAGCATGGTGAAATAGCTGTTTTGAGTATTGACACAAATTCACAGCTAGCAGATCCTTTCACCAAGGCCTTGTCAGTAGCAGCATTCCAGAAGCATACAACAAGCATTGGAGTTTTAGCTAATCTAGATGCTTAGGTTCAGTAGAGAGTTAGAGCAGTTGGAGCAATTTAAAATTCTAAGGTTTTTTGAGTTCTTGTATTTTAGTTGTGATCTTTTATTGTTTGTTTATCACAACTTATTTGTAATGACAGTTTTGATTATCAATAAAATTTGAGGTATTTCCAGTTATGATTTTGCTGCAGCTTTATTGTTTTGTTTTGGAAATTATCATCTTGTTTTGAATATCATACTTGCTATCAGATGGCTTAAATCATGTATAGCATGATGTTGAGGTTCAAGCAATAATTTTAAGCCATCAGTGTTCAGTAAATTTGCTTGAGTTTTTGGTTTTAGAAACATAAAGTAGGACCTAATATATGTTTACTTGTTGATACACATTAACATATATTGTATCACTTCTGGTTTGACATATGTGGATTGCAGGAGCTTGTGTTTGTGGTTTTGAAACTCTGCATTTTTGTTAAAATGTATACTGTTTCTTGCTCTGCATAAGTAACTGTGATCTGACCATGTTGGAATGGATTTTCGATTTGAGTTTGTTATCTGGCGCGCACTTCAGTAAGTTAAGTAGGTTTTGATGTTCTCTGGTGCAAATCATCGAGCATGATATGTGTGAGTCCAAGGGGGAGATTGTAAGATCAAATATGGACATAACACATATCATCATAAAGTAATTGATGATTAGCTTAATATCAATCCTAGTTAACATGGATACAAACAGTAAATCAATACTTGTAACTTAATGAAGCAGTGTATCTATTCATTAAGGTAAGTAATCCTATTCTTAGTCTGCAAGAAAGATTATAATGAAGTGTTACATTAAGAATCTAACTAGGAAACCTAAACCGATATGGATAGCTTTAATGGGAAGCTTCTTGAGGGTTAAGTCTCCTATATATACAGATGAATTGGTCCCTGATTACTACCGACGTTTTGCATATTGTTCTGTCCATTGAGAAGCAAGTTGGTAAGTAACAGAAGACCATATTCAGTGATCGTGTTTGCAGCATAAGATGGAATCCATGCCAGTGATTGCTGAAGGTAAGTCTTAATCCCTTTTATGATTGTGTGCATATATTGTGAGCATGTATATGGTTTCTAACACGCACTTGATCTATGTGATCACTGCAAATAGATAGTGAAAAAAAGGTCAAAACTTTAAATGAAAATTTGATTGCTACTTTGCAGATATGCTTCTCTTTTTTTTTTTCTTTGTTCCAAGGGATATGAAATGAAGAGGAGGGAGATATAAGAAGACATCAGAGTTTATATAGTTGCAAGATATGGGGTTTGAATTGGCCAAAAGATATTTCTTTCAAATGTATAGACTCAAATTTGAGTATGATTCTGTTTTCATGTTTCTGTAAAATTTTGAAAATATTAGAAAGCTGCAGTACATGTACACAGTAAACTAGAAATTTGATTTTATTGATAGATGAAGAATTGATTTACAGTATAAGTAGAGTATCCACCAATCAATTAATTGGCTTCAGAATCAAAATATCTACATTTAGGAATAAAAACGAAACTACAAGATGTCAGAATACTGAAACTGATCATCACTATCCCGCCATGGCACAGCTCCCAGCTGATCTTCATGAGTCAAGAGTCCATTAAATTCATCTGACCATAAGAAGTCGTTATCGAGTGGAATATTATAGTCATGTTGGCCATAAATCATCAGATCGCCATCACCGATGAGCTGCTGCTGCTCATGAGAATGAGAGGGCTGATCATCTTGTTGTTGTACTTGGTCCTCCTCTTGACACCTATTGTCAGGTTCCAATTGCTGTTGCGGCGCAAGTGAATAATCTGAATCTTGTTGTTGTTGTTGCTCACTGGCTATTGATTGATCAACAGAAGCCATAAGCTGAGCATCATCAAACAAGATAGTGGGAGAGAACATTAGATTCTCATCCATACAATCATCATCACTAAAGAGGATCTGCTGCAGCTCGTCATAATCGTAATTGTTCTCCGGAACCACCTGAACCGCTTGATCATCTTCATGATGATAGGGAGAGAGAATTAGCTGTGAAGTAGTAGTAGCAAAGGAAGCACTGCCTTCTTGTTGCTCCTCAGGATCCAAGAAACTAGCTTGATCTCTTCTCGGTTCAACTTTTCGGTTTTTCAAACACTTTTTGCTTCTCACATTCTGATCCTCATTAGTCTCATCAGAACTATTCTTCCTCTTTTTTCTTCCTCCTCCTTTATCATTGACTTTGAGTCGGCACAAAGCCAGATCTGGTGCTTGGTTGATGGTGTACTCCTCCATCAACCAAGCACCGTGATGCTCAAACGTTTTGTCCTTGTTCCTTTCATACCGAAACTTTCTGACTTTCCCAAACGCCTCTTCACTTCCACTGATATACACAGGCCTACCGGCTTCCGTCTCGCTCCACGTTCCTCCATCAGAGCCAACCGTGCGAGAGTTGCGAGATTTGTTGGGGCTCACTTTCTTGGCCCAGGAGAAGAAGTAGAGAAAATCTTGGTGGGGAAACTTGAATTGCTGATATACCCTCCATATCTCCCAAGGTGGTAAGCCTGTCTCGCCGTATATACAAATTTCAGGGAAGGTCTGAATATGATTGCCTGGGTTTGAGGCCATGGAAATCTTGTTGTATAGAAAGAAACCCACCAACTCAGCTTCAGTAGGGTGAAACGTCTTCACCACACCCACATCAAGTTGATCCAGAGTCATGAATTGATCTACGAGAGCCATTACTAATTGATCAAAGCAAATGAATTTGATCAAAGAGAATAAGATGAAAAACAGAACCAGGAAATTACGAGGGAGAAACTCTCTGATTCGTAGAGGGAGAGCTTGATCGTTGAGTCCGGAAATGAGAGGATTTGTGACGTTTATATAGGCGATTGCAGCAGGAGAAATTATTAGGTGGGGGCTTCCCCACCGCGTTGATATAAGATACACCAATCAGACATCAGAAATTTTTTTCTTTGTTCCGAAACTACCCTCCTTTTTAAAATTGAAATACCCAAAAGACTCCATTGCTAGGGTATGATTAGTCGGGCCTATATCCAGCTGGTACGGGTCACACACGCAACGCAAGCCTCTCTCTTTCCTTTCCTTTTTGTTCTTGGTTAACTGAAGGCTCCCTTAACAGATAAGGAAAAGCCAAATTTGAAATTTCCTTCCACTTCTATTTTTCTTTTTTCTTTTTCTTTTTTTCTATTTCCTGATTGAAACGGTGTCGGTTTATGTCTTTTGTTTTTTAAATTTTGGTTCTTCCTGACCGAAACGACACCGTTTTACTGTTTCCAGTTATCTTCCCTCCTTCACAGTTTCACTCCAACCTGCAAACTGGAATTCCTCCCCACTGTACGACGCCGTTTTGCTGCAGTTATCTTCTCTTTTACATACTGAAATCCATTCCAGTTATTAAAGCTGAAACAGAGCCGAACACAAAACAGTGATAACAGAGCAGAGTAATCCTTCCCAGCATAGCATATGGGTAGTAACGAAACAACCGGGTCGGGCCAGCAGGCCGGGCCGAGCGGAGGAGAAGCGGGTCCCAGCAGTAGCAGCAACCCGAGCGCAGCACGCCGTTTCCCACTGGCGGCTCAGCCGGAGGTCATGAGAGCCGCCGAAAAGGACGACCAGTACGCCTCCTTCGTCTACGACGCCTTCCGCCACCTCTTTGGTACGTCAATTCTCCATTACAGATTTCAACAAAACGAGCTAATACTAATTCCCAGTCCATTTTTTTCAGCCTAAACCCAAAGACGCTGGTCGCGAGAAATAGCAGAACAGAGTTCCAGAACCGATTTCAGCCTTCGCACTCCCAAAACCCAGCAAATTCAAACCTAACCCAGAAAAATGATAAAAATCTGTTAGAACCCATTAGTTTTCTCAAGAATTTGGCTTTAAAGGCGATTCTTTTCTCACTTGGAATTCGAGTTGGAGACTTGGAGCAACCGAGCAAGAGATTTGGATTATGGGAGTTCGGTTGGCGGCAAAAGATTTGAAGGTATGATATGAATTTGATTTTCGCACTTGAATGAGTGATTCAAGGCTTTTCAAAGGCTTTGTGAATATGTGATTGTTGATTGTTACAACTGAGTACTTCTGTTGCTTAATTCAATCAAATTGGCCATAGACGAATGTTTTTGCTTTTTTGCTTTTCATTATTTTACAGATTGCAGCAAAAGAAATTGATTCAGAAGTTCTATATCATTGACTCCTTGCCCAGATTTTGTTTGATAGTCTTCAAATTTGCTGCCCAGATTTCATTTGAGAGTCTTCATATTTGAATGAGTGATTGGATTATGAAATTTTGAATCCTATTATCAAACTTTGAATAGGATTATGAAACTTTAAATATGCTGCCCAGATTTTGTTTGATTGGAATCATAGAATTATAAAACTTTGATGAAATGACTCAACTAGTTAAGCACTTTGAATAGAATTATATACAATGTGTCACTAACCAACAACCCTCAAATAAAAACTTGTCTAGCTGTTAGAATCAAACTTGTCCTTTCTTATCCTAATCTACAGTGGATTTGCAAGATATAGTAATAATCGAATAAGGGAAAGAGCTAGAACTATATGAAATATAATAAGGCAAAAAGCCAAGTCCAGTATTGATAGAATTGACCAAACATGGATGATCAGAATAAGCTGAACATGAAGATACAGAGGAAGGAGAGTCTTGTCTCTCAAGGTCACCAAAAGAAAACGATATCAAAGTCAAGACCCAAGTAACATTCCGAAGGAGAAGCCTAGCCTTGATATGAATTGGTATACATGTGAAGAAATTCTATCTAAGATGACAACATCAGTAGCTTCCACAGAAACACAATCTCACTTAATTTGCCTCTTTCTCGTTGTTATTAATGCAGAGCGTTCCACCAATCCAGCACATGAAACTTGACTAGGTATTACAATATTTGTTCATCATGATCACAAGTGGAATGCGCATACTCTAGAGTAATCAGTTTTGTTGTGTTCTCTAAGCTAGGAGAAGATCATACAATGAAGAGAGTCTTGTCTCCCAAAATGGCTATCTAAATAGAACGATCAAAGTCAAAAACTTTCATCGCAGAATCCTACACACCAGCTCATCTGAATAACTTGAACCATTGGAAATTGAAATACCCTGTGAGGCATGCACTGACTTTTAAATCAGCTGCGCCTCTTCCAACATCTACCTTCATCCGTATTCTGTTATATTTATAAATGACTACTCCTACATCCACAAGCACTCTTCCGAACCGCATTCGATCCAATAGTTCACATCTACTAAATTGATTAGATTCAAGTTGAAGGAAGTACGAAGCAGATGGATTAATTACAAGTGTCCTTCATAAGACAATCGATCTTCTTTCTTGGTTAAAAGTTGAAAGTTAGCATCCATAATTTTACTTCAATCTAATGAGTTGCATATTCAATCCAATCTAATGCACCAAAAAAAGAGGCTATAAGGCACACAAAATAATAAATGGCATTTGGTTTCAACAATGAATTTAATGGATTGTAAGAGACAAAATTAAATATGGGGACATACTAATTGTCCGGGAAAAAATTGTAGAAGACCTCACCAAGTCAAACGTTTACAATGAGAAAAGAAAATGCTATGCGAAATGACACAAATCAGTACAGACTACATTCTCTATTTTTCATCTTTTTTTTTTAAAAGGGTTTGGAACTCAGCTAAGTTAGGAGGCTCATCCACACACCTGACTTATTATTTTAAAATTAGAATTGTGCAAAGAGGGGGACATAACACATACCTTGACCTCTAGCACTAGTACAGAAATTCTCGTACAGTACATCCTGGATTATCACATGAGCCTCCTCTAACCAAATATCATCTAGATTATTAAGACTAGCAAGATGAGCTAATCTATGGGCTACACTATTTGCTTCACAAAAAATCTGCCTAATCTGAATAGAGTGGAAAGATGTCAAATATGACTTAGAATCATTGATAATACGCCCTATGTCAGATTGATCTTCCACATTTTATTGTAACGCAGGCACCACGAGTGAGCAATCACTCTCAAGGTCGAAGGCATCCCAATATTAGCGAATTGCCAAAAGAAATCCAGCCCTACAAGCCACTGTCTCCATATGCATGCCAAACACCCTTCCAGTACAACCTATTAACGCCACATGACCCATTAGATCCAGACGCCCTAGAATCACATTCAGCTGCCCTTCTAGCTACATGATACCCATTACAGACAGTATAATAGCCCTTCATATCGTAGTGCCATACAAGTCTGTCTTCCGACGCACGCAAACTAAGAAAAGAAGTACCATTTAATGTGAAAAATACTCATAGCTTCTGATTAGTATTTTGATCATGGTTTTGCTTCATGAAAATAGCGATTATAAAAAGTACCTTCAAAGTTACGCAAAAAGGGCTAGTGCCAAACTTTCCCTTTCATCCCATTGATCACGGTCGTATTCGTCCTAATTGACTTGGCTGGATAAACCCTGTCATCCTAGTCTTAGGCTGTAGGTGGGGTTGAAAAGCCAGAGCTCTCTCACTTTAAAATGCAATTTAAAATGCAACGCGTTGTCCAACTGGCCGTTAGCTCTCTCACTTTACTCCCATCAAATCCAACCTTTCTTGTAGGGCTGGGATTTTAGACCCGAAAAACCGAGAAACCGGTCCGAACCGACCGATTCGGATCGGTTCGGGTCGGTTTTTCTTTTAATTTAAGTTTTTTTTTTCGGTTCGGTTCTCTTTTGATAGTAACCGGTTCGGTTTCGGTTCCTACAATTAGCTTTTGTCTTTACCCGAACCGAGGTGTTTTTCTCTTTGTTCAGTGTCATAATTCCCTATACTGCTATACTTTTATGCCCATGTGCCATGATTTCTTTAACCTACCTATCTACCCCATCCACATCACTTTCTTTTTCTATGCCGCAGAAACCCACTCCTTTCTATAATTAAACATTTTAAACTAATATATCCTCCCACTTTCTTCTCCCACTCATCCTCCCACTTCCATATATCATTAGTATATTGTTTTTTTTTTTTTGACGAGATAGTAGATTGATTGGACTATGAAGTCCTAGTTCTGGCGCGTCACATGCTTTGCGGCCTATAGCTGTTCTTCTTTCTTCCTTCTTTTTTAAAAGCTGCAAACCCATCCCCAGTTCATCTTAGACTGGGTGCTATGAAATCTCATTCCCGATCTCTACCATTTCTAGTCCCAGCTTCTCAGTTCAGATATTCTCCAATTTCTCAAGCGTAGCCGGAAGCCCTATGCCTTATCCCCACAATTTCTCAGTTTATCGTAACTGTTCTTCCTTCTTCCTTCTATTTGAAAAGTTGCAAAACCCAGAAAACTCAGTTCATCTGTGGGTCTGTGCTTCGAACCCCACTCCGAACCGAAAAACCGAGGAACCGACCTGAGCATGGTCAGTTCGGTTCTACCTCGGTTCTTGATCTCAAAAACAACAAATCCGAACCGATAAGCAATAGTCGGTTCCGGTTCCGGGTTTAGTACTGGGAGCTGCAGAACCGACCAGAGGCCAGCCCTACTTTCTTGGGCTCCTTCCATGCACTTTCTTTCCTCCAAGTCGATCTTCAGCACTATATATATGCCTCTCCAAATACCATTCCAATCCACCAAACCTTGAGCTCCATACCTCTTTTGTAAAATCACTAAACTCTCAATTCCCAAACTGATAGCTTTGCTATACAAAACCATGGCTGCTTTTGCTTCCTCTTATCTTTTTCTACAACTAGTCCTGCTCATCTCCTTGTTCTATTTTGGCTCAGCAGCTAGGAGCCTTGCTGAGACCTTTGACCAAACCCAGCAGCCTATACTATTCCAATACCACAATGGCCCTCTTCTCACTGGTAAAATCTCCATCAATTTGATCTGGTACGGAAAATTCAAGCCTTTGCAGCGCTCAATTGTTTCTGATTTCATCACCTCCCTTTCCACTTCTTCTCAGTCTACAAACCAACCATCAGTTGCTACATGGTGGAAATCCATAGAAAAATACTACCACCACTCCAATGCCAAGAAAACCTCATCTCTTTACCTCTCATTGGGTAACCAAATCCTCGATGAGAGCTACTCTATGGGCAAGTCCCTATCTGTTGGAAAACACATCAAACAGTTGGCAGCCAAGGGTGACCAGAGTAATGCCATCAATGTTGTTTTAACCTCATCAGATGTTCTTATTGATGGATTTTGCTCTAGCAGATGTGGTACACACGGGTCTTCAAAGAGCTCTTTCATCAGTGGCAAGAGCTCCAAGTTTGCATACATCTGGGTCGGAAACTCAGAGACCCAATGCCCTGGTCAATGTGCTTGGCCATTCCATCAGCCAATTTACGGACCACAATCTCCACCTTTGGTTGCACCGAACAATGATGTGGGTTTGGACGGTATGATCATCAATCTGGCTAGCCTTTTGGCGGGGACTGTGACCAACCCTTTTGGAAATGGATTCTACCAGGGTCCCAAAGAGGTGTTGGAACTTGTGGGACTTTAGTCCCACATGGAAGAAGTGTTAAAGGCTAATGGCCTTTATAGGAAGCTTCCCATGTAAAGAAGTAATTGGATGACATGTATAGAAGTGGGCTTTGTGGGCTTTTCTAGTGGGTTTCCCATTGGATTATGCAAATATATATAAGTCAAAGATGGGCTCGGTTTGACTAAATCTGATTTTATTTTTTGCTTAACTGTTCAATTTTCGGATAAAATCTAACAGTTGCAATAGATGGAATCAAACAACGTCAAACAACTGCCGACGCAACTGTTCATCTTGGCTTTTATATAAGGACGACATTCGGTCGTCATTATCTATCGATCGATCTTCTTCTTCCTTTCCCCAAAAAGTTATTCTGAGAAACATAAAGTAGAATTCGTCAGGGTCAAGTTCTTGTGCAAGAACTTGTACCAGATAGTTGTATCCTCTAGATAGACGTCTGAAACTACAGCACAAGTAGGGGCGAATTTCTGTCTTAGGTCACTACATTGCAGGCCTCTATCTGATCAAGTTAGTGATTCAATTTCGAATTAAAGTTATTTGATTTCAATTGATTATTATTATTATATATTCAATTTGTGATTTAGATTATATATATATATATATATATATATACACGGTTACTGTTCGTATATACTGATTGGTTCTAACAAGAGGCTCCACTAGAGGCTGCTTCGGCTTGTCTTGGTGTCTATGGGAAAGGAGCTTATCCTGGTTATGCAGGAGACCTCTTGGATGATGCTACAACTGGTGCTAGCTACAATGCCAATGGTTTGAATGGGAAGAAGTATTTGCTGCCTGCTTTGTTTGACCCTTCAACCTCAGCTTGTTCCACTCTAGTTTGAAACTACTTGTCAGTTGAGACCACGTTAGAGTATAGAATGTAAAGGATACAGACATTATGATAATATATATATATATATATATATATATATATATTTTTTTTTATTGTTTTAAACGAAAAATAACAAAGTTTCAAATGCTTTTATCTGCGATTTCTTCACTGAACTAACCACTCACCTTTATGTTATGTAGTTAAAAAAAATAAAAAAAATATTATAAACCATAGTTACAACAATAATAGGTCAAAATTGGAATAGATTTTAATGATTCACAAACCATAGTGTCATGGTGACAACATTATGGACCATACGTACATGCACACCAAGGAGGGGACAAACTTTTACCAAAAACTGATAAAAAAATTTGATTCAAAAGAGTTAAAAGCAAAGAAAAAATCTTTATCGTTTGATGAGTTTTTTTTTATAATAATTAAATAGAGGATTATGCGATATTAGTTCCTTTGCGATAACCGATTTAGGGTGACTAGCACCCACTCACAATCCTGAAAACCAAGAACTCACCGCCCATGCAGCAACCACATATATGGAACACACCCAAAATTTCAGCAACCATGCAGCATAAATCATTATAACCCAATCCCACATCTATGAATGATCACCACCAAACCATTTGTGCATCAAGCATACCAAAATTAGCCAATGTGAAAATTCGGTGAGCCCTGCTGATTATGAACAAAAGTAGGCGAAGCACAAGGAGAGCAAGAGTCCCACCAATAATGTCCCCCATGATCCATCCCAAAGTTAGCTAAGCAATCAACCACTTGATTCCCTTCTCAATAAATATGTGAAAATCGAACCTTCATGGAGAAGAGAATGGTACAACAATTGACCCAATCAACAGTTAGATGCCAAAGGACTGAGCATCCTTTATTGGTAACAAAGTGATTTGCTAATTTGAATCACACTCAATCCGGAGGGAAGTCCACCCCTTCTCGTTGCCATTGAAATTGTTTGAATAATGAGTTATTGTTGATCAAATAAACATAGTTTTACAAAGTTGTTCTCGGTGATGTACTTGGTGTCGTTTTTTTAATTATTCTCACTATATACCTATTATTGTTGTAACTTAGGAGCGGAGTCAACTATTCAGAGTGAGATTTTTAGTAAGTTATGTACGGGCTTCAAATTTATCAGTTTTGTAAAATTATGCAGCAAAATACCGTAGAATTCATCAATGAATGGAGTTGTGATACCACTATGCAATTAAGAGTAAATCTACCTGTGTAATAAATGAATTTATACAAGAAGTCAAGTTTGTGGATCTGCCACTGCAATACATGGAAGGTAAACTGCATAAGAGTCCTTGAGAAGTCTGGGATGAACAACAAAGAACAAGAATGCAAAGATTAAATAATCAGTTTAGTCTCACTACATCCAACAGCCCACATGAAACTTTGTTGGATATTAGAATCAAACTTCTCCATTAATCTTATCCAATCTGTGTATCAGAGTCTAAAGTGGGATTTGCACGATATATAGTAATCTAGTAATCGAATGTTGCCTTCTATGTGTTGTAGAGAATTGTAATTGTCTATTCATTGATAATAGGAGCCCTTTAAATAGGGAGTTATAAGGTACATAAAAGGTAAGAATCCGAATACAATTGAATACCTAGAACCTCTTCCTATTACAAACTCTAAACCCTAGTTTGTAGAGGTACACATTATGTCGACATCCTTCAACACTCCCCCTTGTGCCACTTAAACTTGGTGATGATGCTTTGATCGTTGCCTCTTTAAAAACCTTGCCAGGTAACAAAAACCCTGTGGGACAAAAATAACCCTAGTCGAAGGACAAAAAGAGCACAACACGTCCTTCACTCTTCGAGACCGAACATGTAGACATCATGCCTCCCCCTAATGTCAATATCCCCTCATGATTGCTACAATCATGGGAGTTCGGATAACTTTCTCAATTCGATGCTCTTCACATGTTTCTCAAAGGTGGATTTAGGTAACGACTGAGTAAATAAGTCCGCTACATTATCCTCAGATCGGATTTGGTTCACTTCATATTTAGAAGTGCTTATTGTCATTTCGATGGAGGGGAGGAGGAGCACGGAAGGTGGTATTTTGCCTTGTGGGGTCCGATCCCACACTTCCATCATTTCTTTTCTCTCTGTAGGGATAGAACAAGCCCATATCAATCGTATCTCTCAATATCGAAAGATTGACTTTATACCAATATAATGGCGTTGCTTTGACGCGGGGCTATATCTAGCCAACAAGTTCATAATAATTGAGGTGTCCGGTCTTGTATTGTGCTAAGTACAATAATGCGCCTATTGTACATAAGTAAGCACTTCTGCTATTAACAAGTCTTCGTCATCATCCCTGGGATGAAACGGATCCCTGTTAGGGCCAAGACTACAGACGACCATGGGAGTGCATTATTGACTTTATGCCTAAGCATCTATTGACACGGTATACAAGTTCTGAATCTAAACAAAACCGTGTTCTCCCAAGGTCCTTCCTCTCAAACTCAGATTTCAGGTGTTTAGCCATTTCCCTTAGCTCTCAAGGGTTTCAATTATGTTTATCAACATAAACCGCGACAATTGCAAATCCGGAACTTATCATGGAAACGCTTGGGCATAGTTCATCATATCGCTTCCCAATCAAGTAGTCATTTTAGTGAGCATTTCAACCTCATTGCAAATAAGCTCCGTGGTCTAGAGCCACTTGACTTGGGTAAATGAAGTCCATAAGAACCTTTATTATATTCCGTATCTAGATCCCCATAGAGATACGCAGTGACCACATCCGTAAGCTGCATGTTCAGTTATTTGGAAACTACCAAACTGACAAGGTAGTGGAGTGCAATGACATCCATTACGAGAGAATATGTCTTCTCGTAGTCAATTCCAGAGCGTTGTGAGAAACCTTGGGCCATAAGGTGAGATTACCATCTCTTTTTCTCATCACGCTATCTAACGAAGACCTATTAATGTCAATAGGTTTTATGTAAGGAGGTGTTGGTATCTCAGGCCCGAAATCCTTCCTCTTCGTTAGTGAATCCAATTCAACTTGGATCACATCTTTCCATTTAGGTCAATTTTCTCTATGTTGGCGTTCTTCAACGGAATAAGGTTCGATGTCATTGGTCTCAATAATTCCACGTCCTCATGTACACTAGTGTAGCTTGTAGAGATCTCTATATTTTCAGGAATTGGTTCTAACATTAAGGCGTCCCCCAACGATGTCTCTTTGACATAACCACAATCCAGAATATTCTCATGAGACGGATTTTGAGTATCAATGATCAATGGATCAAGTTGTGCCGAACTCGCTCTCTTCCTTGGGCGAGAATCCATCGAACCTATGGGTCTCCTATGCTCTCTAGCCAAACCCGTGGCCTATGACGCCATTATGCCACCTTGTGGTGTCACCATACCACCATCCATGGTGATGGTGCCGTACCCATCTTCTCTGGGTGGCACCATGTACTCCTATAGGGACATCAATCCTTGCAGACATATTTGCAGCAGGTATATGTGATCTCGTCACTTTTAGGGGGATCAAGATGAGACATAGTGGGGACAGACCACGACAATTCCTATCGTTCCTGTTGAACATTGACGTTCTAATCTCCCCCTAACGACGGGAAGACTGTCTCATCAAGGTGACAATTCGCAAATCCAGCGAAATAGAGATCGCCTGTCAAGGTTTTTACGTAGCGGACTTATAGTTAGAGGCATATGGCCAACACAAATATATATATATATATATATATATATTATATATTATATATATATATATATATATGCATTCATTGCAATGACTCATGTTGATGCGCTGTGGCGGAGCAATTGGCATATAAACCGTGCACTCAAATATGCATAAGTACGAGATATTTAGACTCAAACCCAGTCACTAGCTGTAATGCAAATAAAAGTTGAGTGGATGCTATGAGTCGTAGACGAATGAGCATAGCTGCATGCGATATTGCATAACCCAAACGGAAATACTGGTACGCATTACCAAAGTCCGGGCTACCATTGTAGTCTTTTAATGATGGCTTTTTCGCCAGACCAATTGGGTGTGTACATGAGAATATGATACTTGATATCAATACCGAATGATATGCAATAGTCATCGAAAATTTTCGATGTAAACTCTCTAGCATTATCAAGTCAAATTGACTGAATGGGATGATCTAGGTAGTGAGCCTGTAGCCATATGTTATGTGCTAAGAGTGTAGTATAAGCAGTATTATGAGTGGATAATGGCACAACACGTGACCAGCGTGTTTGCGTATCTACCAACACCATAAAACATCTATACGGTCCGCAAGTTGGTTGATCAAATCCATAGAATTCCCTTTGATTCTTTGTGAGAATGGAATTATTTCCTCAATCTCCTTTGCATAGGATGGTCTCAATCCTAAATAACAGGCTTTACAGAACGAAACATGGCCCTTATAATCAACCAATGAAGGTTTTGGTTAAGCCACAATGTCACAATGGACTTGAGAAGTAGGGAGAGGAGTTGAATAAAGGTTTATGGTGTCAATGCCATGTATTTGCCGCAGGGGATAGGCGGCGTCTGCCATGTGTGGCCGGTCTTTGCACAATCATGGCGCCATGAGGCACATGTGTAGCTCCTTAAACCAATTTTGGTTCTTACTTTTCTTCGTTCTGAAAATGGATGTTCGTGTAAAGTCTTTAGTACACGGATTATCATGCCAAAGCCTATATGTGTCAGAATCCCATAAGTCGTCTCTCATGATATGGTTGGATTCAATAACTCGAATAGTGGTTGCATACAACCCACTAGAGCGATACATAAGTTTCTCTAATACTCGTTTATGTCTATAGTCATTAGAGGTGATGCAAAGGAACTCTGTCCATTCTCATAATGTGTTTCCACATGAAAACCATTGGCTCTTATATAATAAAGTTCGAATTAAGGTATGTCCAAGACATTAAGTAAAAGAATTGACACTTTATTAATAGCCAACGATTACATCAAAGTTTCCAAAATCTAATCCAAAATAAAATCAAACTAAGACACATTGTAGTCACTCTATCCGTTTGGTAACTCCAATCAAATATGACCAGGAAAGTAGAGAGAGATGTTGGTGGAGCGAGACTCTCTTAAGTACCAATAATCTCAATGACTTTCCTAGACATCACATTTTATTGGGTCCGCCACATAAGAAAGAGTTAATACAATTGTCATTTATTGACTAAGGCATATTGCCATTACAAAAGTTCTTGGAAAACTAAAAGGACTAATCTAATCAAAGTCTGCTGCATCCTTGTGCACTTCATCTTCAGCTTTGAAGTCCTCTATGGTGAGATTGACATCTCCACCATCTTCTTCTTCTTCTTCTGCATGGTACACTTCTTGCTCCTTCAGGTTCCTGTATGCCCTGTATCTTGCAGCTAGTTGTTCGCTTGCCTTGCATTGCTTGAACCAATGCTCAATTGATCCACATCGATGACACACATCATTATGGTTGCCTCCCTTTAATTGAGGTGCACGTTGTGCATGTTGCGGGCGTTCCCTAGGAGGATTGGTGCCACCACCATGACCCATGGTGCCACCATTACGGCTAGAGATACCACGACCCCCTCTCCCACGAGTGGCATTACCACCATGTGTATCCACACCAAACTTGCGGTTTCCTTCCTGGTTAGGGCGGTTATATGGGCCATACGTCCCTCATGTCACCCATTCTTAGGGTACTGCTCCTTGCGCCCTCCTTTGGGTGCATTATAATTCGCCTCATAAACGCTTTTAGTTCTAATGGGCCTTGAATTATAATTCCTCACGAGTATGTTATCATGTTTCTCAGCTACAGATATAACATTAATAAGCTGACGAAACCTCGTGATCCGTCTAGCATTGACTTAAGTATGGTATTACTTTGATACCATAATGGCTAAAATGGGGAAGGTGGAGAGAGTTTTCTCAATTAGCTCTTGCTCTGTGAGAGGTTGTCTATAAAACGTCAACATAGACTGTATGCGAAGAGCTTCTGAATTATATTCAGCAACAGACTTAAAATCAGCAAAGCGGAGATTGTTCCATTGAACCTTCAAGTCAGGGAGGAGGGAATCTTGGACATTGCCAAAGCGCTCTTCTAGCGCTACCCATAGCTCTCTTGCATTCTTGATTGACATATACTCCAATCTGAGTGCCTTGTCTATATGGTGTCGCATCAAGATAACTGCTTGAGCATGCTTTGTAGGTGTTCGCATGAACACAAGATCCGAGTTAGGTGCCTGGATTATGGGTAATATTCCCTTTGAAGTGAGATGGTTCTCAACATCGGTTACCCAACTGTGGTAATCCGAGCCTGTTGAGTCAAGCATGGGAAAGTCGAGTCTAGGTTTATTCGACATCCTGAAAATAAAAAGAGAAGATATATTAGTTTCGGAGTTAAACTTCCACGAAAACTAAAACAATAAGATTTCCGAGCTATGCTACCAAGAAATCAATTTCCAAGAATCTCTTTTGGATTAGACCAAACAATAATGTTTTAATATGGTCACAATTTGATGCTTGCGGACGCTCTTAGTCCAAGCATTATGAACACTATTAGTTCATACAAACGCTCTTAGTTCATTTAATTATAAACATTCTTAGTTCATACGAACACTCTTAGGTCGTTAAGCGTGAATCCCCACAATTCCGCTTTGTTAAACACTCAAAACCATTTGGCAACATATATTCCAATATTCTGCAGAAAATAAAAGGAATTTAAAAGACAAGAAAGCATGAACTTTAATCGTAAAAACTTACTTGGTAATTTGAAGCTTTGCTTCACGATTCTTTATACACGGGCTTGTAGCTAAATTAGGATTGCCATAATCTGGTCGGAAATTGGCAGTTGGTGGGCTGCCTTTCTCCCTTCCTTTTTTTTTTTTTTTTTTTTCTCTTTTAGTGGCCCAGGCCTGCTTCCTTTTTTTTTTTTTTTTCTTCTTTCCTTCTTCCTTTCTTTTCTGGGCCCACTCCTTCTCCCTCCTTCTACGTGTCTTCTTCTTCTTCCCTCTGTTTTCTGGGTGTTTTCTTTCACTGCGGGGGCTGCAGCTAGCGGTGTGGCTAGGCAAGCTGGCTATGGCTGTGAGGCTGCAGGTCTGCGAGGCTGATGGGTTGCGTGGTTGCAAGGCTGTAAGGCTACTATGTAAGGGCAGCAACTAAGGTTGGCTGCTGCGGGGAGCTGCTGTGAGGCTGCGGTGAGGGTTGTAGCGAGTGGGCTGCAGGGGCAGTAGATGTGTGCTGCAGGGGCACAGACTACAGGGCAGCAGGCGAGGACTTGTCGTAGGGGTTGCAGGTCATGCGATAGGAAGCTGCAGGCTTGAGCCAGGGAGGCTGCAGGCTGCAGTGGTTTGGCTGGCTGCAAGGGCAGCAGGGCTGGGTGTAGTGGAGGCTAGGGTTTTCGGTAGGAGGCTGCAAAGCTTGCGGCAGTTTTGGTTTTTAGGGTTTTTTTTCTTTTAGGCTAAGGTTAGAACTCGTGCTGATAACGTGTTGTGGAAAATTGTAATTGTCTATTCATTGATAATAGGAGCCCTTTAAATAGGGAGTTACAAGGTACACAAAAGGTAAGAATCCGAATACAATTGAATACCTAGAACCTCTTCCTATTACAAACTCTAAACCCTAGTTTGTAGAGGCACACATTATGTCGACATCCTTCAACACTATGAGATTTATTCTAGTTATCAAAGCTAGAATAATTAACAATGAAATATATTTAACTAAAGTCAACTGAAAGAATTGACTGAATAATGCATGATCAGAATATACATCAAGAAGCTACAGTGGAAGGAGAGTCCTGTCCCTCACGAGATTACTAAAATAAAATGATATCAAAGTCGAAACCCAAATAACATTCCCGAGGAGTAGCCTAACCTTTATATATTAGTATATGTAAGGAGTAGCCTAACCTTTATATATTAGTATATGTAAAGAAATTTAGCTAACGCTTGTTAAGTCTTTGAACAGCACCGAACCGAACCGAACTGAACCGTCAGTTTCGATTCGGATCTCCCTTTACATGTAACTCCCATCCCGACTGCGATAACAGATCTCTTCATTCTTCGACCTGCAACTTCCATCCAGTTTTGAAACTTCACCAGAACTCAGCAAAGCCTAAGCCAAATCTGGGTAGTTTTAGTTTCGAAACGACAGATTGAAGATCAACTCACCCAGCCGTAGCCCACTCCGACAGCCGGCACCGACACAATCAATTCGTCGTTACACTTGGTTGAGGAAAAGTGAGCTGAATTGAAGTTGGGTTCGGTCTTAGCTCCCCTTCCAGCAAGTTGAGGGTTGTGTTGTGAGGATTTGAACGATGGTTGTGTTGTGGGGATTCGAAGGAGGAGCTAAGCTAGGACAGACTAATGGATTCAGATTTAATGTTTTCCTTTATTCATCAGGACTTGTTGATCAAGGTCGGTTCGGTAGCCTTATAAAAGCCTTGTTCAATTAGAATTTAGATGGCGCAGAGATTCTACCCCGAACGCTGCATCAGTAGCACAGCAGAAACCGTAGCCAACACCGAAGAACTCCTTACCCAAATCCTTGTGCGTGTGCCTACTAGGCCTCTGGTCCGATTCAAATGTGTCTCCAAGCACTGGCTCTCTCTTATATCCGACCCCAGATTCTGTCACTGCCACACTCCTATCTCCGCCGTCTTCTTTGACACATCCAAACACCCATTTCGTTTCATCCCTCTTGATGATCTTGATCACATGCGTGGAACTAGTAGTACTGACGCAGTCGGATTGATAACTAGGTTTACCAGCAATAAACCTAACAAAAGGGTTCTGGAGTCCACCAGAGATAAAAGAGAAAATTCTCTATTTTATTGATTAAAAGTTGAAAGATCCGTTTTGCAGCCGCAAGAGAAAAGTAACCCTAGGGCGACTAACAATGAAACCCTAAGCCCCATGGGTAAAAACGAAAACAACCCAAAAAATAACTAGGAAAACCAAAACGGGAGAAATAGAAAAATGCAGTTTTGAGGCCCTAAACTACCCCGAAAGCCTGAAAAAGGCCACAGATCATAGCAAAGCTACGAGTCTTTTTTCTGGCCCAATTTCCTTTCCGGAAAGGGAAGGCACGTCCCAATCGGACACCGAACTGTTTCCTGTCTACTAGTCACTTTTCGTTTTCCTCCTTTAGCACGATCCAACTGTTCTTCGAATTGGGCTGCCATCCATTCTGCATTAGTCTCCTCCACCTTCGAAGAACTTGACCCCGAGTTCTCATCTGGATAAAGAACCTCATCTTCATGAAACTCATGCAGGTCAACCACATTAAAGGTGTTAGAGATACCTATGGAATCATGAAGGGCAACAACATAAGCATTGTCGTTGATCTTCCGCAGCACCTTAAAAGGACCATATTTTCTAGGCTTCAGCTTGTTATAGGTACCAACAGGAAATCTCTCTTTCCTCAGAAACACCATCACGTCATCACCCTTTTGGAACACTTTTCCTCTGCGATGTTTATCAGCTGCAGCATTATACTTAGCATTAGTTGCTTCCAGCTTGTCCTTAACTTTGTCTCGAACAGCCTGCATGTCTCTAGCCATACCCTCAGCAGTAACACTAACACTAGGAAGCTTCACTAGATCAACCACATGTCGAGGAACAACAGTATAAACTAAGGAGAATGGTGACTTCCCTGTTGCACTATGCACTGCACTGTTATAAGCAAACTCCACCTGTGGCAAAGCATAATCCCACTGTTTAGGACGATCTTCACAAACACTTCGGACCATGTTACCCAAAGTTTTGTTAGTAACCTCTGTCTGCCCATCAGTTTGAGGATGAGCTGTGCTGCTACGGTTCAAAACTGTTCCAAACATCCTCCACAAGTAATCCAGAAATGGTTAAGGAACTTTGTGTCTCTGTCAGAAGTAATGGACTTGGGAACTCCATGCAAATGAACCACCTCCCTGAAGAACAGTTTGGCTATATGAGAAGCATCAGCAGTCTTCTTACATGCAATGAAATGCGCCATCTTGGAGAACCTGTCAACTACCATAAATACTGAATCCACACCCCGTTGGGTACGGGGTAATCCCAATACAAAATCCATAGCAAGATCCTGCCAAATATCTTCAGGAACATGTAAAGGTAGATAAAGACCTGTGTTTTGGGACTGACCCTTAGAAACCTGGCAGGTGTAACACTTTCTCACGATAGTTTCTGCATCCTTCTTCAACTGTGGCCAGAAATACCTCTCCTCAAGGCTAGCAATAGTTTTGTCTCGGCCCAAGTGCCCACTCGATCCGCCTCCATGAAAATCTCTGATCAGTTTCTCCCTCAATGAAGAACTAGGGATACATAGCCGGTTGCCCTTGAATAAATATCCTTCATTCTCATAAAAATCTGCAACTGTATTATTGTTGCTGCATTTGGCCCAATTCTCCTTGAAATCAACATCTTCCTCATACAACTCCTTTAAGAGATCAAACCCCACAATCTCCTAAGCTAAAGTGACCAGCAAGGAAGCCCTCCTACTCAAAGCATCTGCAACCCGGTTAAGAGTACTAGATTTATGCTGAATCACAAAAGGGAATTTCTACAGAAAACTCACCCACCTTGCATTCATCTTATTCACAGTTTTCTGGCTATTAAGGTACTTCAAGGCCTGATGATTAGTGAACAGTACAAACTCCCTCTGAATCAGGTAGTGCTCCCATTGCCTCAATGCCCGGAACACTGCATAAAATTCTTGGTCATAAATACTCCACTTCTGACGAGCTTCACTCAGCTTTTCACTAAAGAATGCTACTGGTTTCTTTTCTTGTGACAACACAGCACCTACCCCCATGCCACTAGCATCACATTCAACCTAAAATACCTTGTCAAAATTAGGAAGAGCAAGAACTGGTGCAGTACAAAGTTTCTCCTTGATTAAGGCAAAACTCTTCTCTTGTTCCTCTCCCCATTAGAATTTGCCTTTCTTCAAACATTCAGTAATAGGGGCAGTAATGGTACTGAAATTCTTCACAAACCTCTTGTAGAAGGTAGCTAAACCATGAAAGCTCCGCACCTCAGAAACTGTTTTTGGAGCTGGCCATTCTCTTATTGCTCTCACCTTCTCTTCATCAACCTAAATGCCTTCTTCTCCAACCACAAATCCTAAAAATAACAGTTTGTTGGTACAGAAAGTACACTTCTTCAGGTTAATGTACAGTATATTTTCTTGTAAAGATCCTAAAACCTGCCTCAAATGTACCAGTTGTTCTTCTTTGGTCCTGCTATAGATCAATATATCATCAAAATACACCACGACAAAGGAACCAATAGAAGGACGAAGAACCTGGTTCATAAGCCTTATAAAAGTCCTAGGTGCATTAGACAACCCGAATGGCATAACCATCCACTCGAACAAGCCATCCTTGCTCTTAAAAGCTGTCTTCCACTCATCTCCTGGCTTGATTGGAATCTGGTGGTAACCACTTTGAAGGTCTATCTTGGTAAACACTTTGGAACCTTCTAGTTCATCAAGCATGTCCTCCAAACGAGGAATGGGAAACATGTACTTCACAGTTATCTTATTTATGGCCCTGCTATCAACACACATCCGCCATTGATTGCCCTTCTTAGGCACAAGGAGGACTGGAACTGCACAAGGACTCATACTTTCACGAATGAACCCTTTTTCAACAAGTCTTCAATCTGCTCCCTCAAAATCTCATTCTCCTTGGGACTCATTCAGTAATGTGGCAGATTTGGTAAACTAGCTCCAGGAACCAAATCAATCTGATGTTGAATGTCCCTCATAGGTGGTAGTTCGTTGGGCAACTCATCTGAAATCAACTCTTCAAACTCTCCCAACATATTCTGCACTTCCTTAGGGATCACCACATCTTCCTTTTCTGCAGCCAACAACCCCTTTATCACCACTGGGCAGAAAACTTCAGATTCTTTAAAGGCCTCCTCCATCTGAAATTCACTACTAGACAAGGTCAGAAAACTCTCCCCTTTCTTTCCAGCAGATTTCTCAAATTGACACACAAGAGCCAGAGCAATTTTATGACTATTCCACATAAACATCATCACATTATCTTTGCCTTTATAAATCACATCCACATCATATTGCTAAGGTCGTCCAAATAAAATATGACAAGCATCCATATCAATAATATCACACAGAACTTCATCTTTATAATGTTTACCAATGGATACCGGTACTTTGCAGGAATCAGTAACTCGAACTTGTGGACCTTTCTTGACCCAACCAAGGGAATAAGGTGCTTCATGAGGCTGCATAGGTAACTGCAAGTATTCCACCAGCTTCTTGGCTACAAATTTTTCACAGCTCCCATTATCCACAATCAAATTGCACACTTTGTTATTGATGGAACAAAATGACCTGAAAATATTGCATCGCTGCCCATCTTCTTGAGGACATAATAAGACCTGCTGCAACACAATATTAACCTTTTCAGGAGACTCCTCCTCCGCAAACTCAGCCCCATCATAATCGTCACCTCTTCCTCCTTCTTCTTCATCTTCATCTTCATCATATTCACCTATAAGAGTAGTTTGTCTCCTCTCAGGCACACATTAGATCTATGCCCAGGTTTGTTGCATCAATAACAGACGTCTGTTGTAGATCTAGCATAAGGATTATTAAGTCTCTGGTTCGGGGTCCTGTTTTGAGCACCACTAGAACTGTTAGAACTGCCAGCCCCTTTAAAAGGAGGATTGGAAGCCCTAAAAGCGTTTTCTGTTTTCTGCAGTGTGGTTTTACCCCTGTCAGTTGAGGAGTTAACCAAATATGTGCTCCTTTGGTAGTTATATCTCTCGAAAGAAGAAGCTCGTGAGGGCTTCTCTAACAACTCTGCCTTCAATGCTAGGTTTGAAGCTTCTGCCACAGTCCACATAGTGACTAACCCAATTTTCTCCTAAATGAAAGGCTTCAGCCTACTGATATAGCGAGCCACCTTCTGGCCTTCAGATTCTCCTAATTCATTACTCTCTAAGTAGGGTAAGAACTCAGCAGTGTACTTAGCCACTGTCCTAGTTCCCTGGACACATTCAATACATAACCTGTACAAAATCTGCTCATAATCATCTGGCAAGAATATCTCCATCATCAACTGCTTCATTCTTCACCATGTTCTAACATCCTGTTTCCTCTGCTGCCTTCGAGTGTTCTGCAATTTATCCCACCAAACTACAGCAGTACTCTTCAATCTCCAGGCAACATGCTTAACCTGCTTATGTTCAGGCACTTCCATAATCTCAAAGAATCTGTCCACCTGAAGCTGCCAATCCAGATAATCTTCTACACCCAAGTTGCTTGAAAAGAAAGGAATCTCAGCCTTGACTTTGTAATCCTGGTCGGCTT
This sequence comes from Rosa chinensis, assembly GCF_002994745.2. NCBI lineage: Eukaryota > Viridiplantae > Streptophyta > Magnoliopsida > Rosales > Rosaceae > Rosa > Rosa chinensis. Next base: position 113,844 of record NW_020126839.1, on the reverse strand, counting down.
GTCCTTGGTGTTCATGTTGCACAATTTCTTCTTCAGACTCAGACTCTGAAGGATTAACAACAACTTCACCACGTGGAGCCCTAACTCACTGGCCTCCTTCCCCGCCTTTATTTCGATTGTTGTTGTTGTTCCTCTCACCCACCAATCCACGAATTTCTCCAATCTGATTATTCATGGAATTGATGGCAGCGGTAAACGCTGTCGTAAGAGCTTCAATATCTGATTTCGTAACTTCACCCATTGCTACTAAGACAAATAAAAGAGACAGGGAAGACCTGCTCTGATACCACCTGACGCAGTCGGATTGATAACTAGGTTTACCAGCAATAAACCTAACAAAAGAGTTCTGGAGTCCACCAGAGATAAAAGAGAAATTCTCTATTTTATTGAAGCTGCTTGCGGCTGCATAAATAAGAGAAAAGTAACCATAGGGCGACTAACAATGAAACCCTAAAGCCCATGGATAAAAATGAAAACAAAAAAATAACTAGGAAAACCAAAACGGGAAAAATAGAAAAATACAGTTTTGAGGCCCTAAACGACCCCGAAAGCCCCAAAAAGGCCACAAGCCATAGCTAAGCTATGAGTCTTGTTTCTGGCGCAATTCCCTTTCCGGAAAGGTAAGGCATGTCCTAATCGGACACCGAGCTATTTCGTGTCTACTAGTCACTTTTCGTTTTCCTCCTTTAGTATGATCCAACTGTTTTTCGAATTGGGCTGCCATCCATTCTGCATCAAGTACTAACCATGAAAACCAAAACCCATCTGGCTCTACTTCACCTATTTGTAATCCTCTCGAGTATGATTACGATACCAAAACTGGCCAGACCTTTCCCGTTGACCCTTTTCCTCTTTGTTGTAACAAAAGCCCATCTCGGTCTGGTTCAACCTTGTTCAATCCTCTTAACTTTGCTCAAAACCAATATGATGATGCCATCAGAATTATCCAGTCCTGCAATGGCCTCTTCTTGTGTAGTCTTTTTCGTTCTGAAAATGTAAACCCCCACCCCCACACCCCACCCCATATTTTATTCTCAATGCTACAACCAATCAGTTCCACACACTTATTCCTCCTCCAACTACTCTTGTTACCACCGCTACCGGTGAACAAGTAGAACCCTATATCATCTCTATTGCTTAGGCCTTTGACCCCTCCAAATCACCTCATTACAAGGTGGTCTCTCTTTGGACCATTGATGGATCCAAAAAATGCACCATCTTTCACGTAGTGATATATTCATCCGAGACTCAAAGTTGGAGGTTTCTTGATTCTTTTATTGAGAGGGTATTTAGCATCCCTTATCATGAATGCATGCTAGACTGGAATGGAGTAATTAATTGGTTAGGCATGTATGGTGAGGTAGCATACTTTCACATAGATGAAGAACGGGACGATTTTATTGATAATCCTCCTCACCTTTACGAGAAGGACATTTGCAAGAGGAAATCTAGATACTTTCGGGAGTCTTGTGAGGGGCACCATTTGCATCTTATTGATCTTTTTGATCCCTGTCTTACTAAATTTGAAGTGTTGGAGATGGGAAGAGACTACTCTGGCTGGTTTGTCAAGTACCATGTTGATCTTGATCCCTTGTGCGCTTCTTTCCCGCTCTTTCACTACACCAAAAACGTTAACACACAACACTTTTTGCACAACGAAAAAAAAAAGTGTTGTGTGATGAAGAAAAGTGAATCACACAACACGTTTAGTAAACTTACGTTGTATAAGGTGGTTAAAATTATGAAGTTTTTGTTTAGAAGGTCATTGCACAATGGTTACAAGAATAATCTGTTGTGTGAATGAAAAAAAAAAAAACAGAGGCAGATTTCCCTCTTAGCCTAACTCAAATTTGGCTCCAAATTGGTACTCCAAAGGACAATAGAATAGTTATATCTGTTGTATGAGTGTAGCTTGCAAAACATCATACAACAGTTTTTTACTTTGTGTTGTCCAAGTAATGAAGATATATACTGGGAAATTTCAATGCATCCAAAATGTCATTCATTCCCCCAAAATGAACAAACTTTGATCGAAATATAGGGTACATATATGTACTCCTACAACGTAATTTCTTATTTGTGTTGTTTGAATGAGAGATACATATTTCTAGCGCCAAAACTGGTACTATGATTGCACATAGGCGGGAACTATCCCTCCTTGCTCCCTCAGCTCAAATTTAAACTATGTATAATCAGACAACATAACTTCATATATGTGTTGTCTGATTCATGAATACAAATTTTTTTTTAAAAAAAACCAAACCCCCGCGCAAGATAGCTATTATCTCCCACTAGCACAAAATAACAAAGGACCTTTTCTTCGAGCATCTCTCCTCAAAACATCATCTCCTCTCGCGTTTTACTGTCCCTTTTCCTAGATTGCTCCTCTTCCTATTGTCTCCGCAATCCCTTCCTCCATCTACATCATGATCTTCGCCTACACACATCACCGCCGAGATTAGGGTTCTATTATCTCGATTCAGCCATCACTCAATTCCATTTGTGAAGAAATAGGGTTCTGCGTATTAGGAACTGGGAAGAAGGAGGAGGTTCTTCAATCCGCTGAAGATTAGGGTTCTTCGATCTCTAGGTTTACAACGTCAATTTGGGGATTTGGGGGTTTCACAGCTACTCGATTTGGGGTTTTTACGGCTCTTCGTCCTCTCTTCGATTTGGGATTTCTGGGCTTGTGTTGGTCTTCGAATGAGAAAGGTAATGGAGCCTGGGCTTTCGTCTGGGTGGCAAGGCGACTAGGCTGGTTTTTTTTTTTTTTTTCCTTTTCGCGACATCTAAAACGGCCTAAACCATTCGATCCCCAAATCAATGAGACATTGAGTCCTAATCTGCCTAAACCATTTGATCCCCAAAACTCCTATTCGCTCTCCGGTCTCTGCCTACCAAGCCACCACGCCTCTGCATCACTCGTCCACGCCTTCATGGCAGCTCCCTTGAACCACCGCAGCTCTCCCCAAGCCACTGCAGCTCCAGTGTTTATCTCGGCGGCTTCAGACTAGATTTGTAATGCGCACCGCCTTCAATCTCTAACTCTGTAAGTCCCTCTATTCCCTTGAATTGGAAGTTTGAATTGGTATTTTGAATATTTGATTAGTGGGTAGTTGGGTAATGACCGTAATGGGTATTTCACTCTGTAATGGGTAATGGGTATTTCACTCTGTAAGTCCCTCTTCAGTTCTTCAGTTCTTTGTTCTTCACTTCTTCATATCGGCTAATGCTCTGCAGTTCTGCTTATAAAGATGTGATCTTTATATGAAGGTTGTTTTGATTCGTGCTTCAAAAGAGCAAACGATTTATGACTTGCAATAAGAAATGTCATTGTTTGCTGCAATTCCCTCCTCTCCCGGAATGACTGTTTGCTGCAAGTTGATTTACCAGAGAGATGATAGCTTTTGCTTCATAATGTAGATTTGCCTATGCTGTGTTTTTTAAAAAAATGCATGAATGTAAAACATTAGAAAAGAAAAATTATAGTTGCAAGTAAACTTGCGATGGGAAAGAGGCAAAGAGCATATGGTATAATTAATAAAAACTTAACACTGAGTATCCTAAAACAACTAAAGTATATGAAATAGTATATGAAGTCGTGGAATAAGAGAGGCTCATTTATTCAAGCACTTGATGAGCAGGCACAGACAAATCTCAAAAAATCTTGAACCTTCCACTTTAACTGTTCTGTATAATTTGACACTTCCACAATTGTTAGTTTTATGTGTGCCGTATTATTTGTGAGTTTTTGGTTGTCATATTCAAATTATCATGTAGTTTCTATGATTAGTGCCTTGTCTTTCTATTATTCGGCTTCTTCAAAGATAGTGGAGGTGGACCTTTATTTTTTACAATCTGCAGTTTTTGTTTCTGTGATTATGACATCTCAATTGAACTGAATCCTGGATAGGAGCAGCTTTTATCGATGCTGCTATTATTTTTGCTTTTATTTTTTTAAGCCATTGAGATGATGTTGAGTTTTCTACTACTATGTTTGGAACTTTGGATATATCTGTTCTCCCAATTTAACACATGTATTATTCTTCAGACTACTCCGTTGGACAATTTTATGACGATGCAAGGCAAGCTACAAGGTGTATTCTTGATAATGGGCGTGTTCCCATAGTTACTAGTGGCACTGGATTGTACTTGCGATGGTAGGTGCTACTATGTTCTTGTGTAAATATTTTCTACAAAATTTTCTCTGTCTTATTATTAGTGTATATGTTAATTATGTTAAAGTTAGAATGTTAAGTCACAGAAATGCCACTTAGTTGTTGATAAAATAGCCTTCCTGGTAAACAAATATCTTTTGAAAAGACAACTCTATGTTTGTTGGTGATATTGGCACCATTTAACTCTGTCTCTTTAGGTTGAATTCAGATACACTCTGGAATTTAGAGGGATGCTATTATTTATGTGTTTTTCTCTTCTTTTCGGTTGTATTCATAACAGTACTTGTTGTTTTAAATATCAGGTTAATATATGGAAAACCAGATGTTCCCAAAGCCTCAAAAGAGATCGCATCTGAAGTGTCTTTTGAGTTGGCAGATTTAGAAAGAAATGGACACTGGGATGCAGCTGTGCAGTTGGTGATCAAAGCAGGTGACCCTAAGGCTCAATTTTTGGCTGCTAATGATTGGTACCGATTAAGACGCAGCCTGGAGATCATCAAAGTTGATCTGTAATGTTTCTGCTTATATATGTGAATAATGGAATATCCCCCTAGCCCCACCCCAAACAAAAAAGATAGGGACTTAAACTATACATTCTTTAAACAGAGAGACACATGACAAACATAAGTGTTTTGTTGATAACTTAAATCATTGTTGTCTCTCTGGTTGAATATTTTTTTTTTCATGAAATGACAGTCTAGTAGATCACCTCCATCTGCCTTCGAAGTACCGTATGATTCTTTCCGCAAAGAATGTGATTCTAGTGTAGTAGACACTAATGACATTAGTTCCTCTGCTGATGTTGTGGAGGAAGTTAAATCAAAGGAATTGGACTATGACTTCATTTGCTTTTTCCTCTCAAACCAAAGGGTTGATCTATACAGATCAATTGATTGGCGATGTGAAGATATGGTGTCAGGTAAGTCATATTGGGGTACATTACTATAGATTGATCATCCATCTTTGTGTTCTTGAATCAAATAAGAAAATTTCATTTGTTTTACATAAGCTCATCATTTAGTTTACTGCAGGAACTGATGGTATCTTGTCTGAGGCTAGATGGCTTCTTGATGCAGATCTTATTCCAAATTCCAATTCAGCAACCAGAGCAATTGGTTACAGAAACTTTATTATTATTCAAACAATCATTCTTGATTTTTTTTCATTAGAATCTTATGCACTTTGTTATATCATGTTATTATTGTTTGCAATGGATGGTAACACTCGAAATTATTTCAGGCTATGGAGTATTTGTTAGTGTGTAGGGAGTAAGGAGGTAGTTCTTCACCAAGAGAGTTCTACAACTTTTTGACTGAATTTCAAAAGGCATCTAGGTAATGCATTTTTTCTCTACAATTCTGTCTTGAAAGCTCATTTGAATAATATATATATATGTATAAAATAAATAAATCTGTAAAAAAATCCATAAGCCAACTTTTTGGACATGCTCAATAAATATTGCTAATACCTTTTATAAAAGAAACATCTGATAAAACCATTGGGTTAGGGGGAACAAAGAGACATTTTGCAAATATCTTTTAGGAGTTATTCATTTGAATTTACTTGGTGAAAGATCAAGTCATACAAGAAAGAAAAGTACATGAGTGCCACCATCTTCAACATTAGTACTTGTTGCTTTCAAATTTGTTCCAAAGGGTAGCATTCTCATATTGTTATCATTTAGATTACATTTGTTAGGCCAAGGATTTTGTTTTGTTCATTATCATATTTGATTCTAGGAACTTGTAGAGGACCAGAGGTTGATGTAGGAGAACACAATTAAGCACTGTGGGTTTGTCAGTAATGGTGTTCATAGTGACTATTCTGATACCTAGAATTCTAAATAGGCAATGAAGCCGAAAATAATTTCACTAGGACTTTTGGATGAGGCCTTTGGGCCGTTAGAAATCATAGTGGGAATTCAAAATAGGCAACGTGCTGGAGAGATCTAGGGTATATTTTGGTTTCTGAATCTAAAAATAATTTCACTAGCACTTTTCAATGAGGCCTTGGGCCGTTAGAAATCATAGTGTTTTGGCAGTTGTTATTATAATGTAGATGGAATTTTGTATGCTGTTATTGAGCCATTGTTATTACATTGACATATAATATCCTGCTTTTTAATGCTCCAGAGTCCGATGTCAAAATATATATTCATTGTGATATTGTACTCAATGCAGAATCTCTTGATGTACTTGAGAATTGGGTTTTGGAATTGTTTGGTAACATCATAAAAGGTCCCCATGTAAATCTGGAATTCAAGGCAGAAGGTCCAATTTGGAAAGCTGGAAAACTTTATAGGCTAGAGGCTGTTAAAGATGTTCAGTGGGAGAGGAGAGGCAGCAGCCAATACACCCAAGCGGATATTGATCAAGTGCGAAATAAGTGGGGGAAGTTTGTTGTCAACACATGAGCAAGAGTCATGAAGTAGCGCGCTTGTTGCTGGTACATTTTAGATAAGGAAAGCATATTTTTTGTGCTTCTCTGCTGGTACATTGTCATGCACCATGTGTGGCATGGTTTGGAACAATATGTATATATATGTGTATCAATTTTTTGATGTCCCAAGTAGATGGGCATGCACTAGAATGCTTTTGTGTAAAATGTTGGCTTCAATGATTGGGAAATGCACCCCTTTTGCTTTTGAAGTTTAAAGTATTGGTTATATGAATCATTTGATGGTTCGCTATGTTTGTATTTGGTAAATGGACCAAATGAATGCACAATGTAATTTAGTAATGAGATGTTCAAATGATCACACAACAGATTAGATATAATGATCATTGCCTGTTGTCTGAATGGCCAAAAATGGGACAAAAACACATTGTAATCAATCATATCACACATCGGTTTTTAACGAATTAGTGTCTTCTGATTTATACTCAGACAACAGAATTAATTGAACTCTGTTGTCCTAAAGTTAATCACACAACAGATATAGTCCAAGAACTGAAGTTTGAAGATCAATCAGACAACAGACAAAATAAAAAAATGTTGTCTGATATGCTTAACATACAATAGCTTAAAACTGGCACTGTTGTCTGAAGACAACGCCTCAATTGCTGCGCAGCTGCGCTTCGCATCTGCCGAGCTATCACACAACAGTTATAACACAAACCTGTTGTCTGTATGTTTATCACACAACTGTGTTCCACCGTTGTCTGATTTTTCATCAGACAACGGCTCACTCTACAACGGTGGGACTCCAAATCCCACATCGGTTTTCTGCCGTTGTCTGATGCGATTTTTGGTGTAGTGTTTGTTTATGGACAATTTGTTGTTCTCTCTCCATCGAGACGAAAATGAAGAAGAGGAAAGTTCGTCTCTGTTGCTGCATACTCCTGGTAAACTCATTTCTTATAATCTTGAGAGCAAGACCTTCAAATCTGTTGAGTTAACTCCCAAGGCCGGAGTTGATGATTCTCTCTTACGAGTTGACGCAGCTTATTATCCTAAAGCATCTAATAATCCATATATGGAGACTTTGGCCTGTGTGATATAATTTATATCCTCTTGCTGCTGCTGTGTGGTTTTTGTTTCTTGTTGTAAGATCTTTGTATTAGAAAAGTGCTATTTATTTGTGTGGATTACTGGATTTGACACTTTACTTCAAAAAAAAAAAAAAAAAACAAGCTAAGATCCCTATTATGCCCACCTTATTATCACTAGCTTCTACAGAAACACCATTATGCTTAATCTGCAATTTTTGTTGCTCCTATTAATGTATAGTGTGTTAGAAACCATATACATGCTCACAATATATGCACACAATCATAAAAGGGATTAAGACTTACCTTCAGCAATCACTGGCATGGATTCCATCTTATGCTGCAAACACGATCACTGAATATGGTCTTCTGTTACTTACCAACTTGCTTCTCAATGGACAGAACAATATGCAAAACGTCGGTAGTAATCAGGGACCAATTCATCTGTATATATAGGAGACTTAACCCTCAAGAAGCTTCCCATTAAAGCTATCCATATCGGTTTAGGTTTCCTAGTTAGATTCTTAATGTAACACTTCATTATAATCTTTCTTGCAGACTAAGAATAGGATTACTTACCTTAATGAATAGATACACTGCTTCATTAAGTTACAAGTATTGATTTACTGTTTGTATCCATGTTAACTAGGATTGATATTAAGCTAATCATCAATTACTTTATGATGATATGTGTTATGTCCATATTTGATCTTACAATCTCCCCCTTGGACTCACACATATCATGCTCGATGATTTGCACCAGAGAACATCAAAACCTACTTAACTTACTGAAGTGCGCGCCAGATAACAAACTCAAATCGAAAATCCATTCCAACATGGTCAGATCACAGTTACTTATGCAGAGCAAGAAACAGTATACATTTTAACAAAAATGCAGAGTTTCAAAACCACAAACACAAGCTCCTGCAATCCACATATGTCAAACCAGAAGTGATACAATATATGTTAATGTGTATCAACAAGTAAACATATATTAGGTCCTACTTTATGTTTCTAAAACCAAAAACTCAAGCAAATTTACTGAACACTGATGGCTTAAAATTATTGCTTGAACCTCAACATCATGCTATACATGATTTAAGCCATCTGATAGCAAGTATGATATTCAAAACAAGATGATAATTTCCAAAACAAAACAATAAAGCTGCAGCAAAATCATAACTGGAAATACCTCAAATTTTATTGATAATCAAAACTGTCATTACAAATAAGTTGTGATAAACAAACAATAAAAGATCACAACTAAAATACAAGAACTCAAAAAACCTTAGAATTTTAAATTGCTCCAACTGCTCTAACTCTCTACTGAACCTAAGCATCTAGATTAGCTAAAACTCCAATGCTTGTTGTATGCTTCTGGAATGCTGCTACTGACAAGGCCTTGGTGAAAGGATCTGCTAGCTGTGAATTTGTGTCAATACTCAAAACAGCTATTTCACCATGCTTTACTCTTTCTCTAACACTGTAATACTTTAGATCAATGTGTTTAGAATTATTTGACCTTTTACTATTCTTGCTAAAGAAAACTGCAGCCTCATTGTCACAATAAATCACAAGTGTTCCAGCCACAATGTGACTCAATACTTTGGTCTGCATGAGAAAATTCCTAATCCAAAGTCCTTCACACACAGTTTCATATACTGCAATAAATTCAGCTTGCATAGTAGAAGTTGAAACAAGTGTTTGTTTCATGGTTTTCCAAGCAATAGCACCTCCTGCAAGCAAGAACACATATCCACAAGTGGACTTCTTGGAGTCTGGATAATTCCCTGCAAAATCCGAGTCTGAGAATCCAATGAGTTTCAGATCCTCCACTTGCCTATAAACTAGCATGTGACTTTTAGTTCTCTGCAGGTATCTCAACACTTTCTTCCCAGCTACCCAATGTTCATGGCCTGGATTGGATTGGAATCTTGACAAAATCCCTACTGCAAAAGACAAGTCTGGCCTAGTGCAGACTTGTGCATACATGAGACTTCCTACAAGTCTGGCATAAGGCTTTGACTCCATATTTTCCTTTTCAACATCACTATTGGGACTTTGCTTCTTGGTTAGTTTATCTCCTTTGGACATGGGGACTTCTCCAGCTGCACACTTCTCCATACCAAATCTCTTTAAAACTTTGGTAATATAATTCTGTTGAGACAAACCAAGTAGTCTCTGTGCCCTATCTCTTTTAATCTCAATACCTAGTACATAGGATGCTTCTCCTAAGTCTTTCATGTCAAAATTCCTTGACAAAAAACTCTTGGTATCTTTAAGCAATTTAATGTTACTGCTAGCCAAAAGTATATCATCCACATAGAGTACCAGAAAAATAAAATTGTTCCCAACTGTCTTCAAATAAACACACTCATCAACAAGATTTTCTGTAAATCCAAAAGTAGAAATCACAGAATCAAATTTCTTGTACCACTGTCTAGAAGCTTGTTTTAGGCCATAAATTGATTTTCTTAACTTACACACTAAGTTTTCACTTCCAGCTTGTACAAACCCTTCTGGCTGCCTCATATAAATCACTTCATCTAGTTCACCATTCAAGAAAGCTGTTTTAACATCCATCTGGTGCAGCTCCATATCAAAATGAGCCACCAAAGCCATGATTATCCTAAACGAGTCTTTTGTAGAAACTGGAGAAAAAGTCTCAGTAAAATCAATGCCCTCCTTCTGTGTAAAACCTTTGGCAACTAATCTTGCTTTATGTCTCTCTACGTTGCCATTTGCATCTCTTTTGGTTTTGAAAAACCCATTTACAACCTATAGGCTTCTGGTTGGGGTCAGGTTCAACTAATTCCCAAACTGCATTTTGACTTATGGAATTAATTTCTGCTTCCATTGCTTGCTGCCATTGATGAGATTCACTACTTTCAATGGCCTGATTAAATGTAGTTGGATCATTGTCCTCTGCACAGTCCATTTCAATTTCTGCTTCTTGCAGATAAACAATGTAGTCACTCTCTTCCCCCCCATAAGTTGGTTTTCTTGCTCTCTGTGATCTTCTAGGCTGAGCCACTGGAGGATGGTGAGGTTCAGTTACTTGACCAGTTACGTGGTCAGTTACTTGACCAGGGACAGTTACTTGGTCAGTTACATGGTCAGTGACATGGGCAGTGACTTGACCAGGCACAGTTACTTGGTCAGTGACATGAGCAGTGACTTGACCAGGCACAGTTACTTGGTCAGTTACATGGTCAGTGACTTGTTCAGTGACATGGTCAGTGACTTGGTCAGTGACATGGTCAGTGACTTGGTCAGTGACATGGTCAGTGACTTGGTCAGTGACATGGTCAGTGACTTGGTCAGTGACATGGTCAGTGACATGGTCAGTTACTTGGCCAGTTACTCGACCAGGTATAGTTACTTGGTCAGTGACATGGTCAGTTACGTGACCAGTGACATGATCAGTTACATCTTGTTCTATAGGCAATGCTACACTTATATTCTCATCTGACACAATTTCCTCAAAATCTGAGGTTAAATCCTCATGGTTTGTATTGTGAACTTTTTCACTTAGAAACTTTACTTGATGTGTTTCAAAAATTCTAGGTGAATGATGAGCAAAATATAATTTATAGTCAGCAATGAATGTGATAAAATACACATTCCCACAGATAGTTTGATGCCTAAATGGTCCACATATATCAGTGTGTATGAGTTCTAATAAATTTTGGCTTCTATATGCAGTCTTCTTTCTAGTATTAGTTATTTTTCCCTTAAAGCATTCAACACAGTCTGTTAGATCAGAAAAATCAAGTTCATTTAGGATGTTGTTTTTCACCAAAATTTTCAGTCTCTCTTTTGAAACATGGCCGAGTCTTCTATGCCATAAAAATGCAGACTTTTCATTTAGTTTGGTTCTTTTAACACCTGTTAAAGTGTTAGTACTGTTTGTGTTATTTTCAACAAGTAAAATTTCTTGTTGAGCCATTGAACAATTTAACTGTAAATAATCATTCATAATAACACCAGAACCAATTTGAACAGAATTTTTAGAAATAAGAATTCCATTACTATCCATAACAAGTCTACAACTAGATTTTACTAAAAGAGAAACCGAAACCAAATTCCTTCTCATGGAAGGTACATAAAAAACATTGTCCAAAACTAACAATTTTCCTAATCCTAAATCGAGCTTTAAGGTTCCAATAGCCTTGACTGCCACTCTCATGCCATTGCCTACACACAGGTTCACTTCATCACTTTTTGGGATTCTCCTCCTTATGAATCCCTGCAAGGAATTAGTAATATGAATAGGTGAGCCTGAATCTATCCACCAAGACTGTGGTTCAACATTTATAAGATTAATTTCTAAAGAAAAAACTGTATTAGAAAAAATCTTACCCTTTTGGCTAACCAATTTTTATAGCCAGTGCAGTCCTTTTTCATGTGTCCTACTCTTTTGCAAAAGTAGCACTTGAACCTAAATGACCTATTTTCCTTGGCCACTGCAGCTGTTGAACTCTTAGTTATGGCTTTAATAGGCTTGAGCTTATTTTGGGGTTTTTTCCTTTTAGGCTTCTCAATGAGGTTAATGGTTGTAGCAGGTTCCTTTTCTTCCTTGATCCTAGATTCTTCATCCACACAGATGGATATAAGTTCATCTAGAGTCCAGTTTCCCTTTTGAGAGTTGTAACTGGTCCTAAGATGACTAAAACTGTTAGGCAAGGAATGTAGTGCATAATGCACTACCTGCTCATCCCTAACCCCCATCAAGAGCTCCCTGAGTCTGCCATTTATATTGATCATCTTCATAATATGCTCTCTAACTCCCCCTGAACCCATGTACTTCAAATCATGAAACTCCTTGGTTAGCCTAGCAGCTTCTGCCTTTTCACTTTCTTTAAACTTAGCACCTATGAGTTCCAAAAAATCTGATGCTAGCTCATGTTCTTCTATACTTCCTCTGACAGTCTTGGACATAGAGGTACGAATGAGGTTCTTAGCCATTCTATTGGATCTATGCCACTTCTTGTAAAGATCAGTTTCCTTCTTGGTGCTCTTTTCAGTTAACTCTTCAGGTTTGTCCTCAGTGAAGCAATAGTCTATGTTCTCATGCATTCCCATATAGTTCTCTACAGAATCTAGCCAAGCTCTATAGTTGGTTCCAGTTAGCATCAAGACACTGTTCAAGTTCATGTAAGAGTTACCTAAGGAGCAAAACAAAAATTCGTGTGAGTTCTCAATTTGTAAAGAAAATAACTTTAAGTTTTCTGTGTTTTATTTAGCTTTAAGCAACCAAAACAAGAACATACAGAAAACCTAAACAATCCATACTTGCATTCATATCAGTCCATAACCAAAAATAATGTTAAGCAACACTTTTGAGCAGAAGCATAACATCCTGGAGTTCTTTATCAATATACCATGTTCAATGAAAACAAGTTATCCAAAGAAATTTATCCACATCTTTAGACAGAAGAAAAATTTCTAAGTATCCGTATTTATTTTCATCAAGCACGCATATTGCTGTTTTGTATTCTAAAACCATACTTGACCACTTCTTTGGAAGATAAAACTGAAGCATAGTTTTAAAACACAAAACACAATTTCAGTTTTGTTACTCGATCAAATACTTGATTAGTTACCTGACCAGTTACATGGTCAGTGACCTGACCAGTTACATGGTCAGTGACCTGACCAGTTACATGGTCAGTGACCTGACCAGTTACTTGGTCAGTGACCTGACCAGTTACATGGTCAGTGACCTGACCAGTTACTTGGTCAGTGACCTGACCAGTTACATGGTCAGTGACCTGATCATTGTTTTCTGCCAACATCAATGACGAATGCTTTGTGCATCATAATCACTTATGCCAACAGAAAACCACAAAACCCATGAGCTTTTAACTTTATATTCTACCCAGATTCATCCTTGTAAGAAAATAAAGCTCTCGTATCTGTCAATTTTAATTGTGTAAACAAATTCTGGGAGATTTTTGTTCTTCATGCAATTTTACACAATCACAGATACAATACCATATCATCAATCAATTCATCATGCATATTCAAGCACAATCAAAATTGTTTCGATTCCAAGAAACTACAGAACAATCAAGAAATTGTAAATTTCATCCGGTCACCATCTACTCTAACCTAACGCACGCCGGGAATGCAACTAGTGTTCTTGAGCACAATCAAAATTCAATTATCATGCTATGAATCGAAATCAATTTCCATAGAAAAACCTGTTTTTGCTTTTTCCCCAATTTGCTGCTAAAAATCACAGCGGAAGCGTGAATTTGATAATTAACCAGATGCAGCAATCGACTTAAGTAACTTACTTTGATAAGTTACATGACCAGTTACATGGTCAGTGACTTGGTCAGTTACTTGACCCGTAAAACAAAAACTTTTTTTTTTTTTTTTTTTGTATTTGTTTTGCAAAACCCTAAAACGATTTTGATATATGTGAGCCTATGCTCTGATACCAATTGTTAGAAACCATATACATGCTCACAATATATGCACACAATCATAAAAGGGATTAAGACTTACCTTCAGCAATCACTGGCATGGATTCCATCTTATGCTGCAAACACGATCACTGAATATGGTCTTCTGTTACTTACCAACTTGCTTCTCAATGGACAGAACAATATGCAAAACGTCGGTAGTAATCAGGGACCAATTCATCTGTATATATAGGAGACTTAACCCTCAAGAAGCTTCCCATTAAAGCTATCCATATCGGTTTAGGTTTCCTAGTTAGATTCTTAATGTAACACTTCATTATAATCTTTCTTGCAGACTAAGAATAGGATTACTTACCTTAATGAATAGATACACTGCTTCATTAAGTTACAAGTATTGATTTACTGTTTGTATCCATGTTAACTAGGATTGATATTAAGCTAATCATCAATTACTTTATGATGATATGTGTTATGTCCATATTTGATCTTACATAGTGTTCCACCAATCATCCACATGAAACTGGGGTAGCTAGCTCTCATGTAATGGTGAGCAATTAAATATATCGATTGGACTAAAGTGATAGAATTTATTCACATGATTGGGATAATTGGATAAACATCAGGATGACAGAGAGAAGGAGAGTCATATCTCTCAGAAGGTTATCAACCAAAACCTCTCATGGCAGAAGCCTACACCAGCTCATCTGAATAACTTCACTCCATTGGAATTTGAAACCCTGGTCTGAGAGGCATGCACTGACTTTTAACTCAGTCCCTCTATTACCCGGCTATACATCTTCCCATATCTACCTTCCTCTGAATTCTGTATCATATATAAATAAATCCACAAACACATACTTAAATTTAACTAAACCCTAGCCAACAGCCAAATCAGATACTCTTCCACTGAACCCTAAACAACAGCCAAATCAATCACTCTAATCCTCATTATTTACCCACTTGAGTCACAATGTCAAAGTAAAATTTAGAACTAGGAGCTGATTTTTAGGCAACTCCAAGTAAAATTTTGAATACTATTTACTTGGCAAGCTCCAAAGTGGACTTGTATGGGGACAAGTAATTAACTTTCCATTTCATGTCCCAAATAGGTCCTGTTTGGTGTTGAGAATCTGGGGGCATGGAAACTCACTAGATTCAAGCGGTATTGCAATAAGAAATGGAAGTTAAATTCCAACACTTGCCCAAGTTGAAGGCTATACAAAAACACAAAATAAAAATTGATTTTTGGTGAACTCGGCCGTACACATTCGTGCAGACAAAGATAGCGCCCATAATAAGACAATAAATAGAGAGAAGAAGGAAGGCACACTCTCCTAACACACTCATAACCTTTCCAGTTTCTCTGACAAAAACCCCCCAAAACCAAAGCACCCTTCATTTCATTCTCTTCTCTCCCATTTCTCCTCAAAACCCATTTCTCTCTTTTCTTTCTTTCTTCACCAAAATTCCCATTTCCAAGAAGTGAAAAGCCATTTGCTCTGTTCAAGCACCTGACATGGATCCTCCTCAAAATCCCGATGTGGGTTCTTCTTCTTCTCGAAGACCTGAAGTGGGTTCTTCTTCTTCATCTTCTTTGAGCTTACCGAGATTCAGTCTCAACGTGAGGATGGGCACCACACAATCAATTACACCAGTCTTCGGCTGCAGAATCGACCCCACAGCTCGTGTGCCCAAGAAGGACGATGAAGTTCCCCCGAGCACGAGTTCAGTTTCAAATGGTCAGTCTTTCATTCTTTTCTTTCATTCTTTTTTATGTTAAAGAACGTGAATTTATCATCTTTATGGTGTTTCTTTATCTGGGTATTGATCAATGTATTGCTGAGAAAAACAGAGGAAAATTGTTTGTAAGAAGTGAAATCGTTTCCATTTGATGTTAAAGAATGTAAATTTATGATCTTTTTGGTGTTTCTTTATCTGAGTATTGATCAATGCATGGTTGTATGTGTGTTTTTTCTTACATGAAGGTCTTATTTGGTTTATATAATCAAAGTAACAGAGGAAAATAGTTCTTCCTGCGGAGTCAAATTCAGCCCCAAATGTTGGTCTCATTTTAATTTTTCCTTCCTCCTTTTTTTTTTTTTTCAATGTAGGAGAATGTGAATTTGTGATCTTTTTGTGTTTCTTCAGCTCCTAATGTGTGGCTTTCCGTATGCTTTCTTTAATTGAAGGTCTGTTTGGTTTACTAGAAAAAACAGAGGAAAAAGTACTTTTGTGTTTAGTAAATTTCCCTATGAATGAAATTTTTTCTTGATTGTCCCATTCTCTTCTGGTTAGTCTCCTTTTTAACAGTCTTTTCTTTTTTGTTCCCTGTCCTACATGAAAGAATGTATAGCTGAGAAATGTGGCTTCATCTGTCCCAGTGGGAGTGGATATTGACTCTTAAACAATACCAGCTCTGTTTCATTTATTTATTATAAGTGCCTAAATCATTTCTGTTTTGATATAATATTATAGTCCAATGTTTAATTTGATTAGTTTTCCAAGTATTTTAGTTTCTTCTGAAGTGAATTCGAAAAAGGTTGGCTTTAAAACCAATGCTTCTCTCTCTCTCTCTCTCTCTCTCTCTCTGTGACACACACACACACACACACACACCTGCACAAAAGTTTTTGAATTTGTATTAACATGAATAACATCTGGATGCAGTGATACTAATCTATGACCGATAAAACTTACTATTTAAATTTTGAAGTTTGTATTCAACTACTGATATAAGAATAGTGAGATACACGAATTTATTTTATTTCTATTAAAATATGCATGATCGAATAGAGTGATCCTTTATTCAAGAATGCATTGTGCTAAGGTTTAGAAGGGCAATGCAAAATGGCATGGATTTATGCAGTGGGAGAGCGTATATTTTTCATAGATTTCCTCCTTGGGATCTTGGTTGAAGCATAAAATTTCATAATCTGATAATAGTCTGGAATTTCTACCAATATGATGACTTTCATTCTGTCTCAGGAATACTCTATTTCGTCAAGGAGAAACCCTGTTGTGAGAAGGAGAGGTCAGCGCTCTCTAAGAAGACCGAAGCATGATGAGAAGGTGGGACGATATTCTGAAAATCATTTTAATTTCTTTCATGTTTGATCCTTTTCACATGACAATATGACTCATTATGATATTTCATTCTATTTGGTGTGTAGGATTCACCTCTAGCGGGAGCAACACTAACACCAGTGTCAACACTGTTGAAGAAAGCTTCAGAGAATATGAATTCACCAAGTGTAATGAATATTTCAAAGCACCTTAAAAGGGTAGAAATTTCTCTCATGCATTTTAACTGATGGTATATTCATAAATAATGCAACTTTAGGTTTAGAGCAACTTCTGTAGGTCAAAACAGATTATTAATATGAATCTTTTTTCTAGTGGCAATAGTATTAATAAGGATTTAATGTTGCTTATTAAGATTCAATTAATTCTTGCCTTATCCCTTCAACAACCTGAGACTAACTTTTGCTTTATCCCATCAACTACCTGGGACTTTCTTCATGCATTGCAGGTCATTCGGGACGAATATGAAGTTGAAACTGGAAATGGGAAGAACTATTAAAAGGAAATCAAGAAGCACAGTCATGTTTGAGGTATGAACCTGGTGACTTCTGTGAAGCTATATGCTCAATCTCCATTTTCACATTTAGACATACATTTCTCAATACTGAATTTTATTTTCTGTATGACATCAGGATCCAAGAAAACATAAGAGGACAAGTACACCAAAAGTCAAAAGCCCCAGGAGTGTAGTCAAGGTAAGCTAAACCCATTACTTTATTTCAGTTTTGGAATATCTTGTGATTCATCTAGTTTCTCATGTCTCAGATTGCTTAGAAGCTTTGGTTGTACTAGTCTTGGACAAAATATATCTGAGTGGATAGAGTTAATATTGCTATAAGAATCCGCATGCATTTAGAATTACAAGTACAAATATCCTGCATTTTGTTTCCTCAGATAATGAAAATCAATACCATATAGCTGGAACGTATAGGATAAGTTGGTTTTTTGGAACACATATTGTTAAATCCAAAGATTACAGTATTGACTTATTGGAAAAGCTGGATGCATTGCTTGAGTTATATAATGCAGCACTCATTTGGATTCTGCAAATACTGAATTTGCAATATGTTGTTTTTGTAATCTAGGGATCTAAGGGAGAGGGTCAACCACATCCTTCAAACATTGGTGACCGGTTTTCAGAAGGGTCTCTGAATCCATATGCATATGCGCTGACTTTTCCTAAATTGTTTGTTCAAGTTCTCTTGGACTTTCATTATGACGGCAGTCATATGTCTTTTCCTTGCAGATGCTATGATTAAGAACTTTGAAGAAACTCTAGCAACTAATAGGTTGGCTACAGAGAGTCTGAACACTAAATTGGGTGAGGTGCATCTTGAGTTAAAGTTGAAAGAGGACGAAATCAGACGTTTGATAACTGGTCAGGAGAACTTGGAAACAGAAAAGTATGATCTTCATATGAGCAACAATGACCTTGTTAAGAGATTAGATATGTCAGTCCTTGAGATAAAGAATCTTGAAGGTTTTGTTCATGTGTTGGCTGCACATTTGGCTGAATTGGACAGAGTTAGTTTGAACTTTCTAGAAAAGTTTGATAAGCTAAACTCTGTCTACGAGGCTTGCTTCCGGTTGGTCAATCAGGAGAGAGACCTTTCTGCCAAGCTTGCTAATAGACAGTATGATCAACTGCACGTCAGGTTCTTGAACTTGACATCAGAAAAAGATGCTATACAATTGGTAAATCAGGAGTTGAACAATAAGGTCATGGAACTTCAGAAAGTTCAGGAGTCTATTATGGCACAACTTTCAGAGGAATGCCGTATAGCCAGGGAGAGGATACAGAAGTTGGAGTTTGAAGCTGAAGCTCTGGTCTCAAAGAAGATTGAAACAGAGAAGTTGGTGTCTGAATTAGAACTGCAAATTGATTCTCTGTCAGAAAGTTCAAGATCATCTGAGAATAAAAGGGTTTGCAAATACCAACACATACATTTTATATTACGAGATGTGTTTTTGTCATATTAAACTTGTTTTTGTACTATCTTGCAGCAAATTCTGTTGCTGAAAATCTCAGCACTAGAAACTGAGAATAAAGATAATACAGAGAAACTACAAGCAGAGATACAGAAGAAAGCGGAACAAATAGATGGTTTACTGAAGCAAGGTGAAACACATGAGCAGCATGTAGATTTGATGGATAAACAAGTCAGCCAGCTTCATAGCACACTAGAGGAAAAGGAGCAACTTATTGTGCAATATAAGGAACGAGAGAAGAATCTGGAAGAACAGATCACAGAGGTTTGTAATTCAATATAAATGTGAGATGTTCGTAAAACCATATTTTACGTACTTACAGTTCTGTACTTTGTTCCAGAATCTTGCATCGCTGACTGCTGCTGAAATTAAACTTGTGGAAGATAAGAAACACTATGACCTCATGCTTGAGAGTAAACAACTAGAACTGTCAAGGCATTTGAAAGACATATCTCAGAGGA
Organism: Rosa chinensis; assembly: GCF_002994745.2. Classification (NCBI taxonomy): domain Eukaryota; kingdom Viridiplantae; phylum Streptophyta; class Magnoliopsida; order Rosales; family Rosaceae; genus Rosa; species Rosa chinensis. The sequence continues at coordinate 94,213 of NW_020126839.1, read as the reverse complement.
ATGACCAGGTCTGACCTCTTATGATCTAGGCATCTGGACACATTACAGTTGTTTAACTACTTTTGGATTGGCATTATGACAAATTTACTTGGGCAATTAATGACATCCGGAAGAAGTATGAGGTGGAGAAGCTGGAGATAGTTAACATGGAAAAGCAAAAGGTTTTCTCATTTTTACCTTCTCCTGGAATATGTTAGAGATAAATCATTTTCTTGAATTGATCTTCGTTTAATTGAAACTGCAGGCAGAAAAACTTGTTCGAGAAAGGGCGATAGAATGTGAGAAAAAACTTGAAGAATGCAGAGAAGAATCTAGGCAGCACTTAATGCATGTTCAGGAGGAACATACTGCGCTGGTATGTGTGGGAAAGTGGTGCATGCTATTAAATATAAAATTGATAATCACTTTTTGCACAAATTACATTAGTTTAATATAACAACACGACGGAATTTTTTTTTTTTTCTACATATTCTCTGACATTATCAGACATTTACATTCAGTAGGGGAGAAATTATTTTTCATATGTTAAATACCTCTCAACATATATTGCATTGAACGGAGTTTTCATTCCTCAGCATTCACCATTAGTCTATAGTATTTGTAAATTATTAAGCTGACAAAACATAAAAAAGCAGAAAAAATTGTTTGGTACTCAAGTCTGTTTGCACCTGTAATAATTCTACTAAATAGCCTACCTGCAATTTGTTACTGGCTGTGCAACTTTTTTCAAAGAATTAATCCTAGTTTAACCCTTGGCGTGTTCTACGTAGCTCAGTTTTGATCGGGGAAGTTTCTCCTTTTCTGAGGCATTTCTGTTACATGCTTCTGATTATATTCTCAACTACACTAACTAGAGTGCCACATTTGGGGTAGAACATTATTGACTTTCACATTTACAGGTCAGTAGTCTTCAGCAGGAGCATGATAAAAAGGAACGAAGTATAAAAGCTAAACACAGTGAAGAGCTAAAGCAGATCCAACTTCAAGCTGAAAACGAGTTGAGAGAGGTTTGTAACTTCGTGTAGCTCTAAGCTCGAACTAAGTTGGGTCTTATACGCCTAAGTAACTAAATCAGATTACTTTTGTCATAGAAAATTTCATCAATGAGGAATGAACATGAAGCCCAACTGAAAGCTTTGAGGCTTCAGCATGAAGATGAGATTAAGAAGCTTCAGGAGGACTTGGATCTTCAAAAGTCCAAAGTACTTATCTTCCTATGTTCTTTCTGAATTTATTTTTTTGTACATCTTTTACATATTCTTATTATCACAGGAGGAGAAGCAGAGGGCATTACTGCAATTGCAGTGGAAAGTTATGAGTGATAAGCCAGAAGAGGAGCAAGAAGTGAATTCAAAGAAGGTTGATTTTATAACCAATGCATCTCTCTCTCTCTCTCTCTCACAGACACACACACACACCTACACACCTACACAAAATTGTTTGAATTTGCATTAACATCTGGATGCAGTGATACTAATCTATGCCAGATATACTTGCTATTTAAATTTTGAAGTTTGTAATCATATAAGAACAGTGATACACAAATTTATTTTATTTTTATTAAAATATGCATGATTGAATAGATTGATCCTTTAATCAAGAAAGTATTTCACTAAGATAGAAGACAACACAAAAAGGCATGGATTTATGCAGTGGGAGGGCGTATATTTAAAAGATTTCTTTTTTGTGATCGTGGTTGAAGTATAAAATTTCATAATCTGATAATAGTCTGGAATTTCTATCAATATGATGAGTTCATTCTGTCTCAGGAATACTCAATTTCGTCAAGGAGAAACCCTGTTGTGAGAAGGAGAGGTCAGCGTTCTCTGAGAAGACCAGAGCATGAGAAAGTGGGACGATATTCTGAAAATCATTTTATTTCCTTTTCACATGACAATATGACTCTCATTATGATATTTCATTCTATTTGGTTTGTAGGATTCACCTCTAGTGGGAGCAAAACAAACACCTGTGTCAACACTGTTGAAGAAAGCTTCAGAGAATATCAATTCACCAACTGTAATGAATATTTCAAAGCACCACAAAAAGGTAGAAATTTCTCTCGTACAGTTTTACTGATGGTATATTCATAAATAATGCAACTTTAGCTTTAGAGCAACTTCTGTAGTTGAAAATGGATCATAAATATGAATCTTCTTGCTAGTGGCAATAGTGTTAACAACGGTTTAATGTTGCTTGTTAAGATCTGATTAATTCTTGCCTTATCCTATCAACATCCTGAGATTAATTTTTCCCTTATCCCATCAACTACCTGAGACTTACTTCATGCATTTCAGGTAATTCGTGACGAATATGAAGTTGAAACTGGTAATGGAAGAACTATTAAACGGAAATTAAGAAGCACAGTCATGTTTGAGGTATGAACCTGGTGGCTTCTGTGAAGCTATATGCTCGATCTCCATTTTCACCTTCAGAATTATGTATCTTTATGTGTACATACATTTCCTAATAACTGAATTTTATTTTCTGTGTAACATCAGGATCCAAGAAAACATAAGAGGACAAGTACACCAAAAGTCAAAAGCCCCAGGAGTGTGGTCAAGGTAAGCTAAACCCATTACTTTATTTCACTTTTGTAATATATCTTGTGATTCATCTACTTTCTCATGTCTAAGATTGCTTGGAAGCTTCAGTTTTCTTGGATAAAATATATCTGAGTGGATACAGTTAATGTTGCTATAAGAATCCGCATGCATTTAGAATTACAAGTAAAAAGATCCTGCTTTTGGTTTCCTCAGATAATGAAAATCAATACCATGTAGCTGGAACATATAGGATAAGTTGGTTTTTTGGAACACATATTGTTAAATCCAAAGATTACTGTATTGAATTATTGGAAAAGCTGGATGCATTGCTTGAGTTATATAATGCAGCACTCATTTTGATTCTGCAAATACTGAATTTGCAATATGTTGTTTTTGTTATGTAGGGATCTAAGGGAGAGGGTCAACCACGTCCTTCAAACATCGTTGACCTGTTTTCTAAAGGGTCTCTGAATCCATATGCTGATGATCCATATGCATTTGATTAAGGTATTTCAATTTCAACCAATGATAGTCTACATGATTTTACTTTATTTGTTAAACTCAAACTAAATCTGCATTAAGATCTCCCTTCTTGTTTTCAATTTTTATATATCTGAATCCCTTTAGAAGCAAGATATGATCTTGAATTGGTCAACTAGGTCTTTCTTTCTCAGTTTAGACTCCATTTAGGTTTGATATAATCTTTCATGTTTCTGAAATGCTTTGAAAACCTTTAAGAAAATTTAGAGTACATGTATACACTACACACTAAACTATACCGAATCGAAGCCTTAATGCAGCTTTTCCTACTTTTGTTTCAGGTCAGGAAAGAAACCGCTATGGTACCTCTTAAATGCCTCACACACTAGCGGGCATGTGATCTGATCGTGTACAGGATTTGGTCTTGCGTATAAGTGGACATAGAACTAGGGCAATTTTTACTGATTTGGATCATCAGTTCTGAATTCTTTGTCAATATGGGATTTTGTAATTAGTTAACATCACACACTTTGTACATATGGGGATCTACTCATTACTGAAAGTGGTACGCACTTGATCTATGTGATCACTGCAAATAGATAGTGAAAAAAAGGTCAAAACCTTAAATGAAAATTTGATTGCTACTTTGCAGATATGCTTCTCTTTTTTTTTTTCTTTGTTCCAAGGGATATGAAATGAAGAGGAGGGAGATATAAGAAGACATCAGAGTTTATATAGTTTCAAGATATGGGGTTTGAATTGGCCAAAAGATATTTCTTTCAGTCAGAATAGACTCAAATTTATTTGAGTATGATTCTGTTTTCATGTTTCTGTAAAATTTTGAAAATATTAGAAAGCTGCAGTACAGTACACAGTAAACTAGAAATTTGATTTCATTGATAGATGAAGAATTGATTTACAGTATAAGTAGAGTATCCACCAATCAATTAATTGGCTTCAGAATCAAAATATCTACAATATTTAGGAATAAAAACGAAACTACAAGATGTCAGAATACTGAAACTGATCATCACTATCCCGCCATGGCACAGCTCCCAGCTGATCTTCATGAGTGATCAAGAGTCCATTAAATTCATAAGAAGATAGTGGGAGAGAACATTAGATTCTCATCCATACAATCATCATCACTAAAGAGGATCTGCTGCAGCTCGTCATAATCGTAATTGTTCTCCGGAACCACCTGAACCGCTTGATCATCTTCATGATGATAGGGAGAGAGAATTAGCTGTGAAGTAGTAGTAGCAAAGGAAGCACTGCCTTCTTGTTGCTCCTCAGGATCCAAGAAACTAGCTTGATCTCTTCTCGGTTCAACCTTTCGGTTTTTCAAACACTTTTTGCTTCTCACATTCTGATCCTCATTAGTCTCATCAGAACTATTCTTCCTCTTTTTTCTTCCTCCTCCTTTATCATTGACTTTGAGTCGGCACAAAGCCAGATCTGGTGCCTGGTTGATGGTGTACTCCTCCATCAACCAAGCACCGTGATGCTCAAACGTTTTGTCCTTGTTCCTTTCATACCGAAACTTTCTGACTTTCCCAAACGCCTCTTCACTTCCACTGATATACACAGGCCTACCGGCTTCCGTCTCGCTCCACGTTCCTCCATCAGAGCCAACCGTGCGAGAGTTGCGAGATTTGTTGGGGCTCACTTTCTTGGCCCAGGAGAAGAAGTAGAGAAAATCTTGGTGGGGAAACTTGAATTGCTGATATACCCTCCATATCTCCCAAGGTGGTAAGCCTGTCTCGCCGTATATACAAATTTCAGGGAAGGTCTGAATATGATTGCCTGGGTTTGAGGCCATGGAAATCTTGTTGTATAGAAAGAAACCCACCAACTCAGCTTCAGTAGGGTGAAACGTCTTCACCACACCCACATCAAGTTGATCCAGAGTCATGAATTGATCTACGAGAGCCATTACTAATTGATCAAAGCAAATGAATTTGATCAAAGCGAATAAGATGAAAAACAGAACCAGGAAATTATGAGGGAGAAACTCTCTGATTTGTAGAGGGAGAGCTTGATCGTTGAGTCCGGAAATGAGAGGATTTGTGACGTTTATATAGGCGATTACAGCAGGAGAAATTATTAGGTGGGGGCTTCCCCACCGCTTTGATATAAGATACACCAATCAGACATCAGAAATTTTTTTCTTTGTTCCGAAACTACCCTCTTTTTTAAAATTGAAATACCCAAAAGACTCCATTGCTAGGGTATGATTAGTCGGGCCTATATCCAGCTGGTACGGGTCACACACGCAACGCAAGCCTCTCTCTTTCCTTTCCTTTTTGTTCTTGGTTAACTGAAGGCTCCCTTAACAGATAAGGAAAAGCCAAATTTGAAATTTCCTTCCACTTCTATTTTTCTTTTTTCTTTTCTTTTTTTCTATTTCCTGATTGAAACGGTGTCGGTTTATGTCTTTTGTTTTTTAAATTTTGGTTCTTCCTGACCGAAACGACACCGTTTTACTGTTTCCAGTTATCTTCCCTCCTTCACAGTTTCACTCCAACCTGCAAACTGGAATTCCTCCCCACTGTACGACGCCGTTTTGCTGCAGTTATCTTCTCTTTTACATACTGAAATCCATTCCAGTTATTAAAGCTGAAACAGAGCCGAACACAAAACAGTGATAACAGAGCAGAGTAATCCTTCCCAGCATAGCATATGGGTAGTAACGAAACAACCGGGTCGGGCCAGCAGGCCGGGCCGAGCGGAGGAGAAGCGGGTCCCAGCAGTAGCAGCAACCCGAGCGCAGCACGCCGTTTCCCACTGGCGGCTCAGCCGGAGGTCATGAGAGCCGCCGAAAAGGACGACCAGTACGCCTCCTTCGTCTACGACGCCTTCCGCCACCTCTTTGGTACGTCAATTCTCCATTACAGATTTCAACAAAACGAGCTAATACTAATTCCCAGTCCATTTTTTTCAGCCTAAACCCAAAGACGCTGGTCGCGAGAAATAGCAGAACAGAGTTCCAGAACCGATTTCAGCCTTCGCACTCCCAAAACCCAGCAAATTCAAACCTAACCCAGAAAAATGATAAAAATCTGTTAGAACCCATTAGTTTTCTCAAGAATTTGGCTTTAAAGGCGATTCTTTTCTCACTTGGAATTCGAGTTGGAGACTTGGAGCAACCGAGCAAGAGATTTGGATTATGGGAGTTCGGTTGGCGGCAAAAGATTTGAAGGTATGATATGAATTTGATTTTCGCACTTGAATGAGTGATTCAAGGCTTTTCAAAGGCTTTGTGAATATGTGATTGTTGATTGTTACAACTGAGTACTTCTGTTGCTTAATTCAATCAAATTGGCCATAGACGAATGTTTTTGGTTTTTTGCTTTTCATTATTTTACAGATTGCAGCAAAAGAAATTGATTCAGACGTTCTATATCATTGACTCCTTGCCCAGATTTTGTTTGATAGTCTTCAAATTTGCTGCCCAGATTTCATTTGAGAGTCTTCATATTTGAATGAGTGATTGGATTATGAAATTTTGAATCCTATTATCAAACTTTGAATAGGATTATGAAACTTTAAATATGCTGCCCAGATTTTGTTTGATTGGAATCATAGAATTATAAAACTTTGATGAAATGACTCAACTAGTTAAGCACTTTGAATAGAATTATATACAATGTGTCACTAACCAACAACCCTCAAATAAAAACTTGTCTAGCTGTTAGAATCAAACTTGTCCTTTCTTATCCTAACCTACAGTGGATTTGCAAGATATAGTAATAATCGAATAAGGGAAAGAGCTAGAACTATATGAAATATAATAAGGCAAAAAGCCAAGTCCAGTATTGATAGAATTGACCAAACATGGATGATCAGAATAAGCTGAACATGAAGATACAGAGGAAGGAGAGTCTTGTCTCTCAAGGTCACCAAAAGAAAACGATATCAAAGTCAAGACCCAAGTAACATTCCGAAGGACAAGCCTAGCCTTGATATGAATTGGTATACATGTGAAGAAATTCTATCTAAGATGACAACATCAGTAGCTTCCACAGAAACACAATCTCACTTAATTTGCCTCTTTCTCGTTGTTATTAATGCAGAGCGTTCCACCAATCCAGCACATGAAACTTGACTAGGTATTACAATATTTGTTCATCATGATCACAAGTGGAATGTGCATACTCTAGAGTAATCAGTTTTGTTGTGTTCTCTAAGCTAGGAGAAGATCATACAATGAAGAGAGTCTTGTCTCCCAAAATGGCTATCTAAATAGAACGATCAAAGTCAAAAACTTTCATCGCAGAATCCTACACACCAGCTCATCTGAATAACTTGAACCATTGGAAATTGAAATACCCTGTGAGGCATGCACTGACTTTTAAATCAGCTGCGCCTCTTCCAACATCTACCTTCATCCGTATTCTGTTATATTTATAAATGACTACTCCTACATCCACAAGCACTCTTCCGAACCGCATTCGATCCAATAGTTCACATCTACTAAATTGATTAGATTCAAGTTGAAGGAAGTACGAAGCAGATGGATTAATTACAAGTGTCCTTCATAAGACAATCGATCTTCTTTCTTGGTTAAAAGTTGAAAGTTAGCATCCATAATTTTACTTCAATTTAATGAGTTGCATATTCAATCCAATCTAATGCACCAAAAAAAGAGGCTATAAGGCACACAAAATAATAAATGGCATTTGGTTTCAACAATGAATTTAATGGATTGTAAGAGACAAAATTAAATATGGGGACATACTAATTGTCCGGGAAAAAATTGTAGAAGACCTCACCAAGTCAAACGTTTACAATGAGAAAAGAAAATGCTATGCGAAATGACACAAATCAGTACATGCTACATTCTCTATTTTTCATCATTTTTTTTTTAAAAAGGGTTTGGAACTCAGCTAAGTTAGGAGGCTCATCCACACACCTGACTTATTATTTTAAAATTAGAATTGTGCAAAGAGGGGGACATAACACATACCTTGACCTCTAGCACTAGTACAGAAATTCTCGTACAGTACATCCTGGATTATCACATGAGCCTCCTCTAACCAAATATCATCTAGATTATTAAGACTAGCAAGATGAGCTAATCTATGGGCTACACTATTTGCTTCACAAAAAATATGCCTAATCTGAATAGAGTGGAAAGATGTCAAATATGACTTAGAATCATTGATAATACGCCCTATGTCAGATTGATCTTCCACATTTTATTGTAACGCAGGCACCACGAGTGAGCAATCACTCTCAAGGTCGAAGGCATCCCAATATTAGCGAATTGCCAAAAGAAATCCAGCCCTACAAGCCTCTGTCTCCATATGCATGCCAAACACCCTTCCAGTACAACCTATTAACGCCACATGACCCATTAGATCCAGACGCCCTAGAATCACATTCAGCTGCCCTTCTAGCTACATGATACCCATTACAGACGGTATAATAGCCCTTCATATCGTAGTGCCATACAAATCTGTCTTCCGACGCACGCAAACTAAGAAAAGAAGTACCATTTAATGTGAAAAATACTCATAGCTTCTGATTAGTATTTTGATCATGGTTTTGCTTCATGAAAATAGCGATTATAAAAAGTACCTTCAAAGTTACGCAAAAACGGCTAGTGCCAAACTTTCCCTTTCATCCCATTGATCACGGTCGTATTCGTCCTAATTGACTTGGCTGGATAAACCCTGTCATCCTAGTCTTAGGCTGTAGGTGGGGTTGAAAAGCCAGAGCTCTCTCACTTTAAAATGCAATTTAAAATGCAACGCGTTGTCCAACTGGCCGTTAGCTCTCTCACTTTACTCCCATCAAATCCAACCTTTCTTTGGCTCCTTCCATGCACTTTCTTTCCTCCAAGTCGATCTTCAGCACTATATATATGCCTCTCCAAATACCATTCCAATCCACCAAACCTTGAGCTCCATACCTCTTTTGTAAAATCACTAAACTCTCAATTCCCAAACTGATAGCTTTGCTATACAAAACCATGGCTGCTTTTGCTTCCTCTTATCTTTTTCTACAACTAGTCCTGCTCATCTCCTTGTTCTATTTTGGCTCAGCAGCTAGGAGCCTTGCTGAGACCTTTGACCAAACCCAGCAGCCTATACTATTCCAATACCACAATGGCCCTCTTCTCACTGGCAAAATCTCCATCAATTTGATCTGGTACGGAAAATTCAAGCCTTCGCAGCGCTCAATTGTTTCTGATTTCATCACCTCCCTTTCCACTTCTTCTCAGTCTACAAACCAACCATCAGTTGCTACATGGTGGAAATCCATAGAAAAATACTACCACCACTCCAATGCCAAGAAAACCTCATCTCTTTACCTCTCATTGGGTAACCAAATCCTCGATGAGAGCTACTCTATGGGCAAGTCCCTATCTGTTGGAAAACACATCAAACAGTTGGCAGCCAAGGGTGACCAGAGTAATGCCATCAATGTTGTTTTAACCTCATCAGATGTTCTTATTGATGGATTTTGCTCTAGCAGATGTGGTACACACGGGTCTTCAAAGAGCTCTTTCATCAGTGGCAAGAGCTCCAAGTTTGCATACATCTGGGTCGGAAACTCAGAGACCCAATGCCCTGGTCAATGTGCTTGGCCATTCCATCAGCCAATTTACGGACCACAATCTCCACCTTTGGTTGCACCCAACAATGATGTGGGTTTGGACGGTATGATCATCAATCTGGCTAACCTTTTGGCGGGGACTGTGACCAACCCTTTTGGAAATGGATTCTACCAGGGTCCCAAAGAGGCTCCACTAGAGGCTGCTTCGGCTTGTCCTGGTGTCTATGGGAAAGGAGCTTATCCTGGTTATGCAGGAGACCTCTTGGATGATGCTACAACTGGTGCTAGCTACAATGCCAATGGTTTGAATGGGAAGAAGTATTTGCTGCCTGCTTTGTTTGACCCTTCAACCTCAGCTTGTTCCACTCTAGTTTGAAACTACTTGTCGGTTGAGACCACGTTAGAGTATAGAATGTAAAGGATACAGACATTATGATAATATATATATATATATATATATATTCTTTATTGTTTTAAACGAAAAATAACAAAGTTTCAAATGCTTTTATCTGCGATTTCTTCACTGAACTAACCACTGACCTTTATGTTATGTAGTTAAAAAAAATAAAAAAAAATATTATAAACCATAGTTACAACAATAATAGGTCAAAATTGGAATAGATTTTAATGATTCACAAACCATAGTGTCATGGTGACAACATTATGGACCATAGGTACATGCACACCAAGGAGGGGACAAACTTTTACCAAAAACTGATAAAAAAAATTTGATTCAAAAGAGTTAAAAGCAAAGAAAAAATCTTTATCGTTTGATGAGTTTTTTTTTTATAATAATTAAACAGAGGATTAGGCGATATTAGTTCCTTTGCGATAACCGATTTAGGGTGACTAGCACCCACTCACAATCCTGAAAACCAAGAACTCACCGCCCATGCAGCAACCACATATATGGAACACACCCAAAATTTCAGCAACCATGCAGCATAAATCATTATAACCCAATCCCACATCTATGAATGATCACCACCAAACCATTTGTGCATCAAGCATACCAAAATTAGCCAATGTGAAAATTCGGTGAGCCCTGCTGATTATGAAGAAAAGTAGGCGAAGCACAAGGAGAGCAAGAGTCCCACCAATAATGTCCCCCATGATCCATCCCAAAGTTAGCTAAGCAATCAACCACTTGATTCCCTTCTCAATAAATATGTGAAAATCGAACCTTCATGGAGAAGAGAATGGTACAACAATTGACCCAATTAACAGTTAGACGCCAAAGGACTGAGCATCCTTTATTGGTAACAAAGTGATTTGCTAATTTGAATCACACTCAATCCGGAGGGAAGTCCACCCCTTCTCGATGCCATTGAAATTGTTTGAATAATGAGTTATTGTTGATCAAATAAACATAGTTTTACAAAGTTGTTCTCGTTGATGTACTTGGTGTCGTTTTTTTAATTATTCTCACTATATACCTATTATTGTTGTAACTTAGGAGCGGAGTCAACTATTCAGAGTGAGATTTTTAGTAAGTTATGTATGGGCTTCAAATTTATCAGTTTTGTAAAATTATGGAGCAAAATACCGTAGAATTCATCAATGGATGGAGTTGTGATACCACTATGCAATTAAGAGTAAATCTACCTGTGTAATAAATGAATTTATACAAGAAGTCAAGTTTGTGGATCTGCCACTGCAATACATGGAAGGTAAACTGCATAAGAGTCCTTGAGAAGTCTGGGATGAACAACAAAGAACAAGAATGCAAAGATTAAATAATCAGTTTAGTCTCACTACATCCAACAGCCCACATGAAACTTTAGTTTTCTCCATTAATCTTATCCAATCTGTGTATCAGAGTCTAAAGTGGGATTTGCACGATATATAGTAATCTAGTAATCGAATGTTGCCTTCTATGTGTTGTAGAGAATTGTAATTTTCTATTCATTGATAATAGGAGCCCTTTAAATAGGGAGTTATAAGGTACACAAAAGGTAAGAATCCGAATACAATTGAATACCTAGAACCTCTTCCTATTACAAACTCTAAACCCTAGTTTGTAGAGGTACACATTATGTCGAGATCCTTCAACACTCCCCCTTGTGCCGCTTAAACTTGGTGATGATGCTTTGATCGTTGCCTCTTTAAAAACCTTGCCAGGTAACAAAAACCCTGTGGGACAAAAATAACCCTAGTCGAAGGACAAAAAGAGCACAACACGTCCTTCACTCTTCGAGACCGAACATGTAGACATCATGCCTCCCCCTAATGTCAATATCCCCTCATGATTTCTACAATCATGGGAGTTCGGATAACTTTCTCAATTCGATGCTCTTCACATGTTTCTCAAAGGTGGATTTAGGTAACGACTGAGTAAATAAGTCCGCTACATTATCCTCAGATCGGATTTGGTTCACTTCATATTTAGAAGTGCTTATTGTCATTTCGATGGAGGGGAGGAGGAGCACGGAAGGTGGTATTTTGCCTTGTGGGGTCCGATCCCACACTTCCATCATTTCTTTTCTCTCTGTAGGGATAGAACAAGCCCATATCAATCGTATCTCTCAATATCGAAAGATTGACTTTATACCAATATAATGGCGTTGCTTTGGCGCTGGGCTATATCTAGCCAACAAGTTCATAATAATTGAGGTGTCCGGTCTTGTATTGTGCTAAGTACAATAATGCGCCTATTGTACATAAGTAAGCACTTCTGCTATTAACAAGTCTTCGTCATCATCCCTGGGATGAAACGGATCCCTTTTAGGGCCAAGACTACAGACGACCATGGGAGTGCATTATTGACTTTATGCCTAAGCATCTATTGACAAGGTATACAAGTTCTGAATCTAGACAAAACCGTGTTCTCCCAAGGTCCTTCCTCTCAAACTCGGATTTCAGGTGTTCAGCGATTTCCCTTAGCTCTTAAGGGTTTCAATTATGTTTATCAACATAAACCGCGACAATTGCAAATCCGGAACTTGTCATGGAAACGCTTGGGCATAGTTCATCATATCGCTTCCCAATCAAGTAGTCATTTTAGTGAGCATTTCAACCTCATTGCAAATAAGCTCCGTGGTCTAGAGCCACTTGACTTGGGTAAATGAAGTCCATAAGAACCTTCATTATATTCCGTATCTAGATCCCCATAGAGATACGCAGTGACCACATCCGTAAGCTGCATGTTCAGTTATTTGGAAACTACCAAACTGACAAGGTAGTGGAGTGCAATGACATCCATTACGAGAGAATATGTCTTCTCGTAGTCAATTCCAGAGCGTTGTGAGAAACCTTGGGCCATAAGGCGAGATTACCATCTCTTTTTCTCATCACGCTATCTAACGAAGACCTATTAATGTCAATAGGTTTTATGTAAGGAGGTGTTGGTATCTCAGGCCCGAAATCCTTCCTCTTCGTTAGTGAATCCAATTCAACTTGGATCACATCTTTCCATTTAGGCCAATTTTCTCTATGTTGGCATTCTTCAACGGAATAAGGTTTGATGTCATTGGTCTCAATAATTCCACGTCCTCATGTACACTAGTGTAGCTTGTAGAGATCTCTATATTTTCAGGAATTGATTCTAACATTAAGGCTTTCCCCAACGATGTCTCTTTGACATAACCACAATCCAGAATATTCTCATAAGACGGATTTTGAGTATCAATGATCAATGGATCAAGTTGTGCCGATCTCGCTCTCTTCCTTGGGCAAGAATCCATCGAACCTATGGGTCTCCTACGCTCTCTAGCCGAACCCATGGCCTATGACGCCATTATGCCACCTTGTGGTGTCACCATACCACCATCCATGGTGGTGGTGCTGTACCCATCTTCTCTGGGTGGCACCATGTCCTCCTATAGGGACATCAATCCTTGCAGACATATTTGGAGCAGGTATATGTGATCTCGTCACTTTTAGGGGATCAAGATGAGACATAGTAGGGACAGACCACGACAATTCCTATCGTTCCTGTTGAACATTGACGTTCTAATCTCCCCCTAACGACGGGAAGACTGTCTCATCAAGGTGACAATTCGCAAATCCAGCGAAATAGAGATCGCCTGTCAAGGTTTTTACGTAGCGAACTTATAGTTAGAGGCCTATGGCCAACACAAATATATATATATATATATATATTATATATATATATATATATATATGCATTCATTGCAATGACTCATGTTGATGCGCTGTGGCGGAGCAATTGGCATATAAACCGTGCACTCAAATATGCATAAGTACGAGATATTTAGACTCGAACCCAGTCACTAGCTGTAATGCAAATAAAAGTTGAGTGGATGCTATGAGTCGTAGACGAATGAGCATAGCTGCATGCGATATTGCATAACCCAAACGGAAATACTGGTACGCATTACCAAAGTCCGGGCTACCATTGTAGTCTTTTAATGGTGGCTTTTCCGCCAGACCAATTGGGTGTGTACATGAGAATATGATACTTGATATCAATACCCAATGATATGCAATAGTCATCGAAAATTTTCGATGTAAACTCTCTAGCATTATCAAGTCAAATTGACTGAATGGGATGATCTAGGTAGTGAGCCTGTAGCCATATGTTATGTGCTAAGAGTGTAGTATAAGCAGCATTATGAGTGGATAATGGCACAACACGTGACCAGCGTGTTTGCGTATCAACCAACACCATAAAACATCTATACGGTCTGCAAGTTGGTTGATCAAATCCATAGAATTCCCTTTGATTCTTTGTGAGAATGGAATTATTTCCTCAATCTCCTTTGCATAGGATGGTCTCAATCCTAAATAACAGGCTTTACAGAACGAAACATGGGCCTTATAATCAACCAATGAAGGTTTTGGTTAAGCCACAATGTCACAATGGACTTGAGAAGTAGGGAGAGGAGTTGAATAAAGGTTTATGGTGTTAATGTTATGTATTTGCCGCAGGGGGTAGGCGGCGTCTGCCATGTGTGGCCGGTCTTTGCACAATCATGGCACCATGAGGCACATGTGTAGCTCCTTAAACCAATTTTGGTTCTTACTTTTCTTCGTTCTGAAAATGGATGTTCGTGTAAAGTCTTTAGTACACAGATTATCATGCCAAAGCCTATATGTGTCAGAATCCCATAAGTCATCTCTCATGACATGGTTGGATTCAATAACTCGAATAGTGGTTGCATACAACCCACTAGAGCGACACATATGTTTCTCTAATACTCGTTTGTGTCCATAGTCATTAGAGGTGATGCAAAGGAACTTTGTCCATTCTCATAATGTGTTTCCACATGAAAACCATTGGCTCTTATATAATAAAGTTCGAATTAAGGTATGTCCAAGACATTAAGTAAAAGAATTGACACTTTATTAATAGCCAACGATTACATCAAAGTTTCCAAAATCTAATCCAAAATAAAATCAAACTAAGACACATTGTAGTCACTCTATCCTTTTGGTAACTCCAATCAAATATGACCAGGAAAGTAGAGAGAGATGTTGGTGGAGCGAGACTCTCTTAAGTACCAATAATCTCAATGACTTTCCTAGACATCACATTTTATTGGGTCCGCCACATAAGAAAGAGTTAATACAATTGTCATTTATTGACTAAGGCATATTGCCATTACAAAAGTTCTTGGAAAACTAAAAGGACTAATCTAATCAAAGTCTGCTACATCCTTGTGCACTTCATCTTCAGCTTTGAAGTCCTCTATGGTGAGATTGACATCTCCACCATCTTCTTCTTCTTCTGCATGGTACACTTCTTGCTCCTTCAGGTCCCTGTATGCCCTGTATCTTGCAGCTAGTTGTTCGCTTGCCTTGCATTGCTTGAACCAATGATCAATTGATCCACATCGATGACACACATCATTATGGTTGCCTCCCTTTAATTGAGGTGCACGTTGTGCATGTTGCGGGCGTTCCCTAGGAGGGTTGGTGCCACCACCACGACCCATGGTGCCACCATTACGGCTGGAGATACCATGACCCCCTCTCCCACGTGTGGCATTACCACAACGTGTATCCACACCAAACTTGCGGTTTCCTTCCTGGTTAGGGCGGTTATATGGGCCATACGTCCCTCATGTCACCCATTCTTAGGGTACTGCTCCTTGCGCCCTCCTTTGGGTGCATTATAATTCGCCTCATAAACGCTTTTAGTTCTAATGGGCCTTGAATTATAATTCCTCACGAGTATGTTATCATGTTTCTCAGCTACAGATATAACATTAATAAGCTGACGAAACCTCGTGATCCGTCCAGCATTGACTTAAGTATGGTATTGCTTTGATACCACAATGGCTAAAACGGGGAAGGTGGAGAGAGTTTTCTCAATTAGCTCTTGCTCTGTGACAGGTTGTCTATAAAACGTCAACATAGACTGTATGCGAAGAGCTTCTGAATTATATTCAGCAACAGACTTAAAATCAGCAAAGCGCAAATTGTTCCATTGAACCTTCAAGTCAGGGAGGAGGGAATCTTGGACATTGCCAAAGCGCTCTTCTAGCGCTACCCATAGCTCTCTTGCATTCTTGATCGACATATACTCCAATCTGAGTGCCTTGTCCATATGGTGTCGCATCAAGATAACTGCTTGAGCATGCTTTGTAGGTGTTCGCATGAACACAAGATCCGGGTTAGGTGCCTGGATTATGGGTAATATTCCCTTTGAAGTGAGATGGTTCTCAACATCGGTTACCCAACTGTGGTAATCCGAGCCTGTTGAGTCAAGCATGGGAAAGTCGAGTCTAGGTTCATTCGACATCCTGAAAATAAAAAGAGAAGATATATTAGTTTCGGAGTTAAACTTCCACGAAAACTAAAACAATAAGATTTCCGAGCTATGCTACCAAGAAATCAATTTCCAAGAATCTCTTTTGGATTAGACCAAACAATAATATTTTAATATGGTCACAATTTGATGCTTGCGGACGCTCTTAGTCCAAGCATTATGAACACTCTTAGTTCATACAAACGCTCTTAGTTCATTTAATTATAAACATTCTTAGTTCATACAAACATTCTTAGGTCGTTAAGCGTGAATCCCCACAATTCCGCTTTGTTAAACACTCAAAACCATTTGGCAACATATATTCCAATATTCTGCAGAAAATAAAAGGAATTTAAAAGACAAGAAAGCATGAACTTTAATCGTAAAAACTTACTTGGTAATTTGAAGCTTTGCTTCACGATTCTTTATACACGGGCGTGTTGATGCAGGCGTGTAGCTAAATTAGGATTGCCATAATCTGGTCGGAAATTGGCAGTTGGTGGGCTGCCTTTCTCCCTTCCTTTTTTTTTTTTTTTTCTCTTTCGTGGCCCAGGCCTGCTTCCCTTTTTTTTTTTTTTTCTTCTTTCCTTCTTCCTTTCTTTTCTGGGCCCACTCCTTCTCCCTCCTTCTACGCGTCTTCTTCTTCTTCCCTCTGTTTTCTGGGTGTTTTTTCTTTCGCTGCGGGGGCTGCAGCTAGCGGTGTGGCTAGGCAAGCTGGCTATGGCTGCTCGGCTGCTCGGCTGTAGGTCTGCGAGGCTGATGGGCTGCGTGGTTGCAAGGCTGTGAGGCTACTGTGCAAGGGCAGCAGCTAAGGTTGGTTGCTGCGGGGACGGTGCTGCTGCGGGGAGCTGCTGTGAGGCTGCGGTGAGGGTTGTAGGGAGTGGGCTGCAGGGGTAGTAGGGCTGCTGGGCAGTAGATGTGCTGCAGGGGCACGGACTACAGGGCAGCAGGCGAGGACTTGTCGTAGGGGTTGCAGGTCATGCGACAGGAAGCTGCAGGCTTGAGCCAGGGAGGCTGCAGTGGTTTGGCTGGCTGCAAGGGCAGTAGGGCTGGGCGTAGTGGAGGCTAGGGTTTTCGGTAGGAGGCTGCAAAGCTTGCTGCAGTTTTGGTTTTTAGGGTTTTTTTTCTTTTAGGCTAAGGTTAGAACTCGTGCTGATAACGTGTTGTGGAGAATTGTAATTGTCTATTCATTGATAATAGGAGCCCTTTAAATAGGGAGTTACAAGGTACACAAAAGGTAAGAATCCGAATACAATTGAATACCTAGAACCTCTTCCTATTACAAACTCTAAACCCTAGTTTGTAGAGGCACACATTATGTCGACATCCTTCAACACTATGAGATTTATTCTAGTTATCAAAGCTAGAATAATTAACAATGAAATATATTTAACTAAAGTCAACTGAAAGAATTGATTGAATAATGCATGATCAGAATATACATCAAGAAGCTACAGAGGAAGGAGAGTCCTGTCCCTCACGAGATCACTAAAATAAAATGATATCAAAGTCGAAACCCAAATAACATTCCCGAGGAGTAGCCTAACCTTTATATATTAGTATATGTAAAGAAATTTAGCTAACGCTTGTTAAGTCTTTGAACCGCACCGAACCGAACCGAACTGAACCGTCAGTTTCGATTCGGATCTCCCTTTACATGTAACTCCCATCCCGACTGCGATAACAGATCTCTTCATTCTTCGACCTGCAACTTCCATCCAGTTTTGAAACTTCACCAGAACTCAGCAAAGCCCAAGCCAAATCTGGGTAGTTTTAGTTTCGAAACGATAGATTGAAGATCAACTCACCCAGCCATAGCCCACTCCGACAGCTGGCACCGACACAATCAATTCGTCGTTACACTTGGTTGAGGAAAAGTGAGCTGAATTGAAGTTGGGTTCGGTCTTAGCTCCCCTTCCAGCAAGTTGAGGGTTGTGTTGTGAGGATTTGAACGATGGTTGTGTTGTGGGGATTCGAAGGAGGAGCTAAGCTAGGATAGACTAATGGATTCAGATTTAATGTTTTCCTTTATTCATCAGGACTTGTTGATCAAGGTCGGTTCTGTAGCCTTATAAAAGCCTTGTTCAATTAGAATTTAGATGGCGCAGAGATTCTACCCCGAACGCTGCATCAGTAGCACAGCAGAAACGGTAGCCAACACCGAAGAACTCCTTACCCAAATCCTTGTGCGTGTGCCTACTAGACCTCTGGTCCGATTCAAATGTGTCTCCAAGCACTGGCTCTCTCTTATATCCGACCCCAGATTCTGTCACCACCACACTCCTATCTCCGCCGTCTTCATTGACACATCCAAACACCCCTTTCGTTTCATCCCTCTTAATGATCTTGATCACATGCGTGGAACTAGTAGTACTGACGCAGTCGGATTGATAACTATGTTTACCAGCAATAAACCTAACAAAAGGGTTCTGGAGTCCACAAGAGATAAAAGAGAAAATTCTCTATTTTATTGATTAAAAGTTGAAAGATCCGTTTTGCAGCCGCTTGCGGCTGCATAAATAAGAGAAAAGTAACCCTAGGGCGACTAACAATGAAACCCTAAACCCCATGGGTAAAAATGAAAACAACCCAAAAAATAACTAGGAAAACCAAAACGGGAGAAATAGAAAAATGCAGTTTGGAGGCCCTAAACTACCCCGAAAGCCCAAAAAAGGCCACAGATCATAGCAAAGCTATGAGTCTTTTTTCTGGCCCAATTTCCTTTCCGGAAAGGGAAGGCACGTCCCAATCGGACACCGAGCTGATTTCTGTCTACTAGTCACTTTTCGTTTTCCTCCTTTAACACGATCCAACTGTTCTTCGAATTGGGCTGCCATCCTTTCTGCATTAGTCTCCTCCACCTCCGAAGAACTTGACCCCGAGTTCTCATCTAGATAAAGAACCTCATCTTCACGAAACTCATGCAGGTCAACCACATTAAAGGTGTTAGAGATACCCATGCAATCAGGAAGGGCAACAACATAAGCATTGTCGTTGATTTTCCGCAGCACCTTAAAAGGACCATATTTTCTAGGCTTCAGCTTGTTATAGGTACCAACAGGAAATCTCTCTTTCCTCAGAAACACCATCACGTCATCACCCTCTTGGAACACTTTTCCTCTGCGATGTTTATCAGCTGCAGCTTTATACTTACCATTAGTTGCTTCCAGCTTGTCCTTAACTTTGTCTCGAACAGCCTGCATATCTCTAGCCATACCC
The DNA here is from genome assembly GCF_002994745.2 of Rosa chinensis. Lineage (NCBI taxonomy): Eukaryota > Viridiplantae > Streptophyta > Magnoliopsida > Rosales > Rosaceae > Rosa > Rosa chinensis. The sequence goes on along the minus strand of NW_020126839.1, from coordinate 74,692 downwards.
TCAGCAGTAACACTAACACTAGGAAGCTTCACCAGATCAACCACATGTCGAGGAACAACAGTATAAACTAAGGAGAATGGTGACTTCCCTGTTGCACTATGCACTGCACTGTTATAAGCAAACTCCACCTGTGGCAAAGCATAATCCCACTGTTTAGGTCGATCTTCACAAACACTTCAGACCATGTTACCCAAAGTTCTGTTAGTAACCTCTGTCTGCCCATCAGTTTGAGGATGAGCTGTGCTGCTACGGTTCAAAACTGTTCCAAACATCCTCCACAAGGTAATCCAAAAATGGTTAAGGAACTTTGTGTCTCTGTCAGAAGTAATGGACTTGGGAACTCCATGCAAATGAACCACCTCCCTGAAGAACAGTTTGGCTATATGAGAAGCATCAGCAGTCTTCTTACATGCAATGAAATGCGCCATCTTGGAGAACCTGTCAACTACCATAAATACTGAATCCACACCCCGTTGGGTACGGGGTAATCCCAATACAAAATCCATAGCAAGATACTGCCAAATATCTTCAGGAACATGTAAAGGTAGATAAAGACCTGTGTTTTGGGACTGACCCTTAGAAACCTGGCAGGTGTAACACTTTCTCACGATAGTTCCTGCATCCTTCTTCAACTGTGGCCAGAAATACCTCTCCTCAAGCCTAGCAATAGTTTTGTCTCGGCCCAAGTGCCCACTCAATCCCCCTCCATGAAAATCTCTGATCAGTTTCTCCCTCAATGAAGAACTAGGGATACATAGCCGGTTGCCCTTGAATAAATATCCTTCATTCTCATAAAAATCTGCAACTGTATTATTGTTGCTGCATTTGGCCCAATTCTCCTTGAAATCGACATCTTCCTCATACAACTCCTTCAAGAGATCAAACCCCACAATCTCCTGAGCTAAAGTGACCAGCAAGGAAGCCCTCCTACTCAAAGCATCTGCAACTCGGTTAAGAGTACTAGATTTATGCTGAATCACAAAAGGGAATTTCTACAGAAAACTCACCCACCTTGCATTCATCTTATTCACAGTTTCTGGCTATTAAGGTACTTCAAGGCCTGATGATCAGTGAACAGTACAAACTCCCTCTGAATCAGGTAGTGCTCCCATTGCCTCAATGCCCGGAACACTGCATAAAATTCTTGGTCATAAATGCTCCACTTCTGACGAGCTTCACTCAGCTTTTCACTAAAGAATGCTACTGGTTTCTTTTCTTGTGACAACACAGCACCTACCCCCATGCCACTAGCATCACATTCAACCTGAAATACCTTGTCAAAATTAGGAAGAGCAAGAATTGGTGCAGTACAAAGTTTCTCCTTGATTAAGGCAAAACTCTTCTCTTGTTCCTCTCCCCATTGGAATTTGCCTTTCTTCAAACATTCATAATAGGGGCAGTATGGTACTGAAATTCTTCACAAACCTCCTGTAGAAAGTAGCTAAACCAAGAAAGCTCCGCACCTCAGAAACTGTTTTTTGGAGCTGGCCATTCTCTTATTGCTCTCACCTTCTCTTCATCAACCTGAATGCCTTCTTCTCCAACCACAAATCCTAAAAATAACAGTTTGTTGGTACAGAAAGTACACTTCTTCTTAATGTACAGTATATTTTCCTGTAAAGATCCTAAAACCTGTCTCAAATGTACCAGATGTTCTTCTTTGGTCCTGCTATAGATCAATATATCATCAAAATACACCACGACAAAGGAACCAATAGAAGGACGAAGAACCTGGTTCATAAGCCTTATAAAAGTGCTAGGTGCATTAGACAATCCGAATGGCATAACCATCCACTCAAACAAGCCATCCTTGCTCTTAAAAAGCTATCTTCCACTCATCTCCTGGCTTGATTGGAATCTGGTGGTAACCACTTTGAAGGTCTATCTTGGTAAACACTTTGGAACCTTCTAGTTCATCAAGCATGTCCTCCAAACGAGGAATGGGAAACCTGTATTCACAGTTATCTTATTTATGGCCCTGCTATCAACACACATCCGCCATTGATTGCCCTTCTTAGGCACAAGGAGGACTGGAACTGCACAAGGACTCATACTTTCACGAATGAACCTTTTTCAACAAGTCTTCAATCTGCTCCCTCAAAATCTCATTCTCCTTGGGACTCATTCAGAATGTGGCAGATTTGGCAAACTAGCTCCAGGAACCAAATCAATTTGATGTTGAATGTCCCTCATAGATGGTAGTTCGTTGGGCAACTCATCTGAAATCAACTCTTCAACTCTCCCAACATATTCTGCACTTCCTTAGGGATCACCACATCTTCCTTTTCTGCAGCCAACAACCCCTTTATCACCACTGGGCAGAAAACTTCAGATTCTTTAAAGGCCTCCTCCATCTGAAATTCACTACTAGACAAGGTCAGAAAACTCTCCCCTTTCTTTCCACCAGATTTCTCAAATTGACACACAGGAGCCATAGCAATTTTATGACTATCCACATAAACATCATCACATTATCTCTGCCTTTATAAATCACATCCACATCATATTGCCAAGGTCGTCCAAATAAAATATGACAAGCATCCATATCAATAATATCACACAGAACTTCATCTTTATAATGCTTACCAATGGATACCGGTACTTTGCAGGAATCAGTAACTCGAACTTGTGGACCTTTCTTGACCCAACCAAGGGAATAAGGTGCTTCATGAGGCTGCATAGGTAACTGCAAGTATTCCACCAGCTTCTTGGCTACAAATTTTTCACAGCTCCCATTATCCACAATCAAATTGCACACTTTGTTATTGATGGAACAAAATGACCTGAAAATATTGCGTCGCTGCCCATCTTCTTGAGGACATAATAAGACCTGCTGCAACACAATATTAACCTTTTCAGGAGACTCCTCCTCCGCAAACTCAGCCCCATCATAATCGTCACCTCTTCCTCCTTCTTCTTCATCTTCATCTTCATCATATTCACCTATAAGAGTAGTTTGTCTCCTCTCAGGACACACATTAGATCTATGCCCAGGTTTGTTGCATCGATAACAGACGTCTGTTGTAGATCTAGCATAAGGATTATTAAGTCTCTGGTTCGAGGTCTTGTTTTGAGCACCACTAGAACTGTTAGAACTGCCAGCCCCTTTAAAAGGAGGATTGGAAGCCCTAAAAGCGTTTTCTGTTTTCTGCAGTGTGGTTTTACCCCTGTCAGTTGAGGAGTTAACCAAATATGTGCTCCTTGGTAGTTATATCTCTGGAAAGAAGAAGCTCGTGAGGGCTTATCTAACAACTCTGCCTTCAATGCTAGGTTTGAAGCTTCTGCCACAGTCCACATAGTGACTAACCCAATTTTCTCCTGAATGAAAGGCTTCAGCCTACTGATATAGCGAGCCACCTTCTGGCCTTCAGTTTCTCCTAATTCATTACTCTCTAACTAGGGTAAGAACTCAGCAGTGTACTTAGCCACTGTCTAGTTTCCCTGGACACATTCAATATATAACCTGTACAAAATCTGCTCATAATCATCTGGCAAGAATATCTCCATCATCAACTGCTTCATTCTTCACCATGTTCTAACATCCTGTTTCCTCTGCTTCCTTCGAGTGTTCTGCAATTTATCCCACCAAAACTGCTGCAGTACTCTTCAATCTCCAGGAAACATGCTTAACCTGCTTATGTTCAGGCACTTCCATAATCTCAAAGAATCTGTCCACCTGAAGCTGCCAATCCAGATAATCTTCTACACCCAAGTTGCTTGAAAAGAAAGGAATCTCAGCCTTGACTTTGTAATCCTGGTCGGCTTGTCCTTGGTGTTCATGTTGCACATTTCTTTCTTCAGACTCCAGACTCTGAAGGATTAACAACAACTTCACCACGTGGAGCCCTAACTCGCTGGCCTCCTTCCCCGCCTTTATTCCGATTGTTGTTGTTGTTCCTCTCACCCAACAATCCACGAATTTCTCCAATCTGATTATTCATGGAATTGATGGCAGCGGTAAACGCTGTCGTAAGAGCTTCAATATCTGATTTCGTAACTTCACCCATTGCTACTAAGACAAATAAAAGAGACAGGGAAGACCTGCTCTGATACCACCTGACGCAGTCGGATTGATAACTAGGTTTACCAGCAATAAACCTAACAAAAGTTCTGGAGTCCACCAGAGATAAAAGAGAAATTCTCTATTTTATTGAAGCTGCTTGCGGCTGCATAAATAAGAGAAAAGTAACCATAGGGCGACTAACAATGAAACCCTAAAGCCCATGGATAAAAATGAAAACAAAAAAATAACTAGGAAAACCAAAACGGGAAAAATAGAAAAATACAGTTTTGAGGCCCTAAACGACCCCGAAAGCCCCAAAAAGGCCACAAGCCATAGCTAAGCTATGAGTCTTGTTTCTGGCGCAATTCCCTTTCCGGAAAGGTAAGGCACGTCCTAATCGACACCGAGCTATTTCGTGTCTACTAGTCACTTTTCGTTTTCCTCCTTTAGTATGATCCAACTGTTTTTCGAATTGGGCTGCCATCCATTCTGCATCAAGTACTAACCATGAAAACCAAAACCCATCTGGCTCTACTTCACCTATTTGTAATCCTCTCGAGTATGATTACGATACCAAAACTGGCCAGACCTTTCCCGTTGACCCTTTCCTCTTTGTTGTAACAAAAGCCCATCTCGGTCTGGTTCAACCTTGTTCAATCCTCTTAACTTTGCTCAAAACCAATATGATGATGCCATCAGAATTATCCAGTCCTGCAATGGCCTCTTCTTGTGTAGTCTTTTTCGTTCTGAAAATGTAAACCCCCACCCCCACACCCACCCCAATATTTTATTCTCAATCCTACAACCAATCAGTTCCACACACTTATTCCTCCTCCAACTACTCTTGTTACCACCGCTACCGGTGAACAAGTAGAACCCTATATCATCTCTATTGCTTAGGCCTTTGACCCCTCCAAATCACCTCATTACAAGGTGGTCTGTCTTTGGACCATTGATGGATCCAAAAAATGCACCATCTTTCACGTAGTGATATATTCATCCGAGACTCAAAGTTGGAGGTTTCTTGATTCTTTTATTGAGAGGGTATTTAGCATCCCTTATCATGAATGCATGCTAGACTGGAATGGAGTAATTAATTGGTTAGGCATGTATGGTGAGGTAGCATACTTTCACATAGATGAAGAACGGACGATTTTATTGATAATCCTCCTCACCTTTACTAGAAGGACATTTGCAAGAGGAAATCTAGATACTTTCGGGAGTCTTGTGAGGGGCACCATTTGCATCTTATTGATCTTTTTGATCCCTGTCTTACTAAATTTGAAGTGTTGGAGATGGGAAGAGACTACTTGGCTGGTTTGTCAAGTACCATGTTGATCTTGATCCCTTGTGCGCTTCTTTCCCGCTCTTTCACTACACCAAAAACGTTAACACACAACACTTTTTGCACAACGAAAAAAAAAAGTGTTGTGTGATGAAGAAAAGTGAATCACACAACACGTTTAGTAAACTTACGTTGTATAAGGTGGTTAAAATTATGAAGTTTTTGTTTAGAAGGTCATTGCACAATGGTTACAAGAATAATCTGTTGTGTGAATGAAAAAAAAAAAACAGAGGCAGATTTCCCTCTTAGCCTAACTCAAATTTGGCTCCAAATTGGTACTCCAAAGGACAATAGAATAGTTATATCTGTTGTATGAGTGTAGCTTGCAAAACATCATACAACAGTTTTTTACTTTGTGTTGTCCAAGTAATGAAGATATATACTGGGAAATTTCAATGCATCCAAAATGTCATTCATTCCCCCAAAATGAACAAACTTTGATCGAAATATAGGGTACATATATGTACTCCTACAACGTAATTTCTTATTTGTGTTGTTTGAATGAGAGATACATATTTCTAGCGCCAAAACTGGTACTATGATTGCACATAGGCGGGAACTATCCCTCCTTGCTCCCTCAGCTCAAATTTAAACTATGTATAATCAGACAACATAACTTCATATATGTGTTGTCTGATTCATGAATACAAATTTTTTTTTAAAAAAAACCAAACCCCCGCGCAAGATAGCTATTATCTCCCACTAGCACAAAATAACAAAGGACCTTTTCTTCGAGCATCTCTCCTCAAAACATCATCTCCTCTCGCGTTTTACTGTCCCTTTTCCTAGATTGCTCCTCTCCCTATTGTCTCCGCAATCCCTTCCTCCATCTACATCATGATCTTCGCCTACACACATCACCGCCGAGATTAGGGTTCTATTATCTCGATTCAGCCATCACTCAATTCCATTTGTGAAGAAATAGGGTTCTGCGTATTAGGAACTGGGAAGAAGGAGGAGGTTCTTCAATCTGCTGAAGATTAGGGTTCTTCGATCTCTAGGTTTACAACGTCAATTTGGGGATTTGGGGGTTTCACAGCTACTCGATTTGGGGTTTTTACGGCTCTTCGTCCTCTCTTCGATTTGCGATTTCTGGGCTTGTGTTGGTCTTCGAATGAGAAAGGTAATGGAGCCTGGGCTTTCGTCTGGGTGGCAAGGCGACTAGGCTGGTTTTTTTTTTTTTTTCCCTTTTCGCTACATCTAAAACGACCTAAACCATTCGATCCCCAAATCAATGACACATTGAGTCCTAATCTGCCTAAACCATTCGATCCCCAAAACTCCTATTCGCTCTCCGGTCTCTCCCTACCAAGCCACCACACCTCTGCATCACTCGTCCACGCCTTCATGGAAGCTCCCTTGAACCACCGCAGCTCTCCCCAAGCCACTGCAGCTCCAGTGCTTTATCTCGGCGGCTTAGACTCGCTTTGTAATGCGCACCGCCTTCAATCTCTAACTCTGTAAGTCCCTCTATTCCCTTGAATTGGAAGTTTGAATTGGTATTTTGAATATTTGATTAGTGGGTACTTGGGTAATGACCGTAATGAGTACTTCACTCTGTAATGGGTAATGGGTATTTCACTCTGTAAGTCCCTCTTCAGTTCTTCAGTTCTTCGTTCTTCACTTCTTCATATCGGCTAATGCTCTGCAGTTCTGCTTATAAAGATGTGATCTTTATATGAAGGTTGTTTTGATTCGTGCTTCAAAAGAGCAAACGATTTATGACTTGCAATAAGAAATGTCATTGTTTGCTGCAATTCCCTCCTCTCCCAGAATGACTGTTTGCTGCAAGTTGATTTACTAGAGAGATGATAGCTTTTGCTTCATAATGTAGATTTGCCTATGCTGTGTTTTTTAAAAAAATGCATGAATGTAAAACATTTAGAAAAGAAAATTAATAGTTGCAAGTAAACTTGCGATGGGAAAGAGGCAAAGAGCATATGGTATAATTAATAAAAACTTAACACTGAGTATCCTAGAACAACTAAAGTATATGAAATAGTATATGAAGTCGTGGAATAAGAGAGGCTCATTTATTCAAGCACTTGATGAGCAGGCACAGACAAATCAAAAAATCTTGAACCTTCCACTTTAACTGTTCTGTATAATTTGACACTTCCACAATTGTTAGTTTTATGTGTGCCGTATTATTTGTGAGTTTTTGGTTGTCATATTCAAATTATCATGTAGTTTTTGTGTTAGTGCCTTGTCTTTCTATTATTCGGCTTCTTCAAAGATAGTGGAGGTGGACCTTTATTTTTTACAATCTGCAGTTTTTGTTTCTGTGATTATGACATCTCAATTGAACTGAATCCTGGATAGGAGCAGCTTTTATCGATGCTGCTATTATTTTTGCTTTTATTTTTTTAAGCCATTGAGATGATGTTGAGTTTTCTACTACTATGTTTGGAACTTTGGATATATATGTTCTCCCAATTTAACACATGTATTATTCTTCAGACTACTCCGTTGGACAATTTTATGACGATGCAAGGCAAGCTACAAGGTGTATTCTTGATAATGGGCGTGTTCCCATAGTTACTAGTGGCACTGGATTGTACTTGCGATGGTAGGTGCTACTATGTTCTTGTGTAAATATTTTCTACAAAATTTTCTCTGTCTTATTATTAGTGTATATGTTAATTATGTTAAAGTTAGAATGTTAAGTCACAGAAATGCCACTTAGTTGTTGATAAAATAGCCTTCCTGGTAAACAAATATGTTTTGAAAAGACAACTCTATGTTTGTTGGTGATATTGGCACCATTTAACTCAGTCTCTTTAGGTTGAATTCAGATACACTCTGGAATTTAGAGGGATGCTGTTATTTATGTGTTTTTCTCTTCTTTTTCGGTTGTATTCATAACAGTACTTGTTGTTATAAATATCAGGTTAATATATGGAAAACCAGATGTTCCCAAAGCCTCAAAAGAGATCGCATCTGAAGTGTCTTTTGAGTTGGCAGATTTAGAAAGAAATGGACACTGGGATGCAGCTGTGCAGTTGGTGATCAAAGCAGGTGACCCTAAGGCTCAATTTTTGGCTGCTAATGATTGGTACCGATTAAGACGCAGCCTGGAGATCATCAAGGTTGGTCTGTAATGTTTCTGCTTATATATGTGAATAATGGAATATCCCCCTAGCCCCACCCCAAACAAAAAAGATAGGGACTTAAACTATACATTCTTTAAACAGAGAGACACATGACAAACATAAGTGTTTTGTTGATAACTTAAATCATTGTTGTCTCTCTGGTTGAATATTTTTTTTTTCATGAAATGACAGTCTAGTAGATCACCTCCATCTGCCTTCGAAGTACCGTATGATTCTTTCCACAAAGAATGTGATTCTAGTGTAGTAGACACTAATGACATTAGTTCCTCTGCTGATGTTGTGGAGGAAGTTAAATCAAAGGAATTGGACTATGACTTCATTTGATTTTTCCTCTCAAACCAAAGGGTTGATCTATACAGATCAATTGATTGGCGATGTGAAGATATGGTGTCAGGTAAGTCATATTGGGGTACATTACTATAGATTGATCATCCATCTTTGTGTTCTTGAATCAAATAAGAAAATTTCATTTGTTTTACATAAGCTCATCATTTAGTTTACTGCAGGAACTGATGGTATCTTGTCTGAGGCTAGATGGCTTCTTGATGCGGATCTTATTCCAAATTCCAATTCAGCAACCAGAGCAATTGGTTACAGAAACTTTATTATTATTCAAACAATCATTCTTGATTTTTTTTTCATTAGAATCTTATGCACTTTGTTATATCATGTTATTATTGTTTGCAATGGATGGTAACACTCGGAATTATTTCAGGTTATGGAGTATTTGTTAGTGTGTAGGGAGCAAGGAGGTAGTTCTTCACCAAGAGAGTTCTACAACTTTTTGACTGAATTTCAAAAGGCATCTAGGTAATGCATTTTTTCTCTACAATTCTGTCTTGAAAGCTCATTTGAATAATATATATATATATATATATATATATGTATAAAATAAATAAATCTGTAAAAAAAGCCATAAGCCAACTTTTTGGACATGCTCAATAAATATTGCTAATACCTTTTATAAAAGAAACATCTGATAAAACCATTGGGTTAGGGGGAACAAAGAGACATTTTGCAAATATCTTTTAGGAGTTATCCATTTGAATTTACTTGGTGAAAGATCAAGTAATACAAGAAAGAAAAGTACATGAGTGCCACCATCCTTAGCATTAGTACTTGTTGCTTTCAAATTTGTTCCAAAGGGTAGCATTCTCATATTGTTATCAATTAGATTACATTTGTTAGGCCAGGGATTTTGTTCTGTTCATTATCATATTTGATTCTAGGAACTTGTAGAGGACCAGAGGTTGATGTAGGAGAACACAATTAAGCATTGTGGGTTTGTCAGTAATTAGGGCTGCACATGGATTGGGTTGGATCGGTTTTGACTCCAAACCGTCTCTATGCCAAAGTGAGCGGTTTAAGCATTTTGGACAACCGGTCATCAAAAAAAATTAAGCCTAATCCGATCTAATCCAATCCAATTAAAGCTAGTTTGGTTCGGTCGGTTAAACGGTTTTAACCTATATAATAAACGGTTTTAACCTATATAATATTAACATGTTGTTTATGAAAAATTTCATAGTAAAATTCAATCAAAACCGAAAATCTAGAATAGATTCAAGATTATTCACTTATTTGATTGTTTAGCCATCAGTACTAGCTTAATATGTTAATATTAAAGGTTAGAGAATGAAAGATTGAGAGATGTGATGTGAAAGGATCAAAGTAATTGTAGCAATTCTATATTAGGGTTTTAGGTTTTTGGGTCTTGGATTCAATATGGTAGTAAATCATCTAAGAATAAAGTTATAAATGAAGATTTAGAACTTACTTAGAACAAACTGGACAAAAGAATATATAATTATATATATATTATGTATATAAATTTTAAATTTTTTCTTATATATTATATTCCAAACATACCGGTCAGTTTGGGTTTCGCGGTTTAAGTACAAGAGAAACCAAACCAACCCAGCTCATAAATGGTTTGGTTCGCTATTGAACTGGTTTTTAATTTTTAAAGTTAAAAAACCTTAACCAAACCATATTTAACGGTCGGTTTCGACCGGTTTGGTCGGTTTGTACAGTGTTTTGCACACCCCTATCAGTAATGGTGTTCATAGTGACTATTCTGATACCTAGAATTCTAAATAGGCAATGAAGCCGAAAATAATTTCACTAGGACTTTTGGATGAGGCCTTTGGGCCGTTAGAAATCATAGTGGGAATTCAAAATAGGCAACGTGCTGGAGAGATCTAGGGTATATTTTGGTTTCTGAATCTGAAAATAATTTCACTAGCACTTTTCAATGAGGCCTTGGGCCGTTAGAAATCATAGTGTTTTGGCAGTTGTTATTATAATGTAGATGGAATTTTGTATGCTGTTATTGAGCCATTGTTATTACATTGACATATAATATCCTGCTTTTTAATTCTCCAGAGTCCGATGTCAAAATATATATTCATTGTGATATTGTACTCGATGCAGAATCTCTTGATGTACTTGAGAATTGGGTTTTGGAATTGTTTGGTAACATCATAAAAGGTCCCCATGTAAATCTGGAATTCAAGGCAGAAGGTCCAATTTGGAAAGCTGGAAAACTTTATAGGCTAGAGGCTGTTAAAGATGTTCAGTGGGAGAGGAGAGGCAGCAGCCAATACACCCAAGCGGATATTGATCAAGTGCGAAATAAGTGGGGGAAGTTTGTTGTCAACACATGAGCAAGAGTCATGAAGTAGCGCGCTTGTTGCTGGTACATTTTAGATAAGGAAAGCATATTTTTTGTGCTTCTCTGCTGGTACATTGTCATGCACCATGTGTGGCATGGTTTGGAACAATATATATATATGTGTATCAATTTTTTGATGTCCCAAGTAGATGGGCATGCACTAGAATGCTTTTGTGTAAAATGTTGGCTTCAATGATTGGGAAATGCACCTCTTTTGCTTTTGAAGTTTAAAGTATTGGTTATATGAATCATTTGATGGTTTGCTATGTTTGTATTTGGTAAATGGACCAAATGAATGCACAATGTAATTTAGGAATGAGATGTTCAAATGATCACACAACAGATTAGATATAATGATCATTGCCTGTTGTCTGAATGGCCAAAAATGGGACAAAAACACATTGTAATCAATCATATCACACATCGGTTTTTAACGAATTAGTGTCTTCTGATTTATACTCAGACAACAGAATTAATTGAACTCTGTTGTCCTAAAGTTAATCACACAACAGATATAGTCCAAGAACTGAAGTTTGAAGATCAATCAGACAACAGACAAAATAAAAAAATGTTGTCTGATATGCTTAACATACAACAACTTAAAACTGGCACTGTTGTCTGAAGACAACGCCTCAATTGCTGCGCAGCTGCGCTTCGCATCTGCCGAGCTATCACACAACAGTTATAACACAAACCTGTTGTCTGTATGTTTATCACACAACTGTGTTCCACCGTTGTCTGATTTTTCATCAGACAACGGCTCACTCTACAACGGTGGGACTCCAAATCCCACATCGGTTTTCTACCGTTGTCTATGCGATTTTTGGTGTAGTGTTTGTTTATGGACAATTTGTTGTTCTCTCTCCATCGAGACGAAAATGAAGAAGAGGAAAGTTCGTCTCTGTTGCTGCATACTCCTGGTAAACTCATTTCTTATAATCTTGAGAGCAAGACCTTCAAATCTGTTGAGTTAACTCCCAAGGCCGGAGTTGATGATTCTCTCTTACGAGTTGACGCAGCTTATTATCCTAAAGCATCTAATAATCCATATATGGAGACTTTGGCCTGTGTGATATAATTTATATCCTCTTGCTGCTGCTGTGTGGTTTTTGTTTCTTGTTGTAAGATCTTTGTATTAGAAAAGTGCTATTTATTTGTGTGGATTACTGGATTTGACACTTTACTTCAAAAAAAAAAAAAAAAAAAGTTAAGATCCCTATTATGCCCACCTTATTATCACTAGCTTCTACAGAAACACCATTATGCTTAATCTGCAATTTTTGTTGCTCCTATTAATGTATAGTGTTCCACCAATCATCCACATGAAACTGGGGTAGCTAGCTCTCATGGAATGGTGAGCAATTAAATATATCGATTGGACTAAAGTGATAGAATTTAATCACATGATTGGGATAATTGGATAAACATCAGGATGACAGAGAGAAGGAGAGTCATATCTCTCAGAAGGTTATCAACCAAAACCTCTCATGGCAGAAGCCTACACCAGCTCATCTGAATAACTTCACTCCATTGGAATTTGAAACCCTGGTCTGAGAGGCATGCACTGACTTTTAACTCAGTCCCTCTATTACCCGGCTATACATCTTCCCATATCTACCTTCCTCTGAATGTATCATATATAAATAAATACTCCCACATCCACAAACACATACTTAAATTTAACTAAACCCTAGCCAACAGCCAAATCAGATACTCTTCCACTGAACCCTAACCAACAGCCAAATCAATCACTCTAATCCTCATTATTTACCCACTTGAGTCACAATGTCAAAGTAAAATTTAGAACTAGGAGCTGATTTTTAGGCAACTCCAAGTAAAATTTTGAATACTATTTACTTGGCAAGCTCCAAAGTGGACTTGTATGGGGACAAGTAATTAACTTTCCATTTCATGTCCCAAATAGGTCCTGTTTGGTGTTGAGAATCTGGGGGCATGGAAACTCACTAGATTCAAGCGGTATTGCAATAAGAAATGGAAGTTAAATTCCAACACTTGCCCAAGTTGAAGGCTATACAAAAACACAAAATAAAAATTGATTTTTGGTGAACTCGGCCGTACACATTCGTGCAGACAAAGATAGCGCCCATAATAAGACAATAAATAGAGAGAAGAAGGAAGGCACACTCTCCTAACACACTCATAACCTTTCCAGTTTCTCTGACAAAACCCCCCAAAACCAAAGTACCCTTCATTTCATTCTTCTCTCCCATTTCCTCAAAACCCATTTCTCTCTTTTCTTTCTTTCTTCACCAAAATTCCCATTTCCAAGAAGTGAAAAGCCATTTGCTCTGTTCAAGCACCTGACATGGATCCTCCTCAAAATCCCGATGTGGGTTCTTCTTCTTCTCGAAGACCTGAATGGGTTCTCTTCTTCTCCAAGACCTGAAGTGGGTTCTTCTTCTTCATCTTCTTTGAGCTTACCGAGATTCAGTCTCAACGTGAGGATGGGCACCACACAATCAATTACACCAGTCTTCGGCTGCAGAATCGACCCCACAGCTCGTGTGCCCAAGAAGGACGATGAAGTTCCCCCGAGCACGAGTTCAGTTTCAAATGGTCAGTCTTTCATTCTTTTCTTTCATTCTTTTTTATGTTAAAGAACGTGAATTTATCATCTTTATGGTGTTTCTTTATCTGGGTATTGATCAATGTATTGCTGAGAAAAACAGAGGAAAATTGTTTGTAAGAAGTGAAATCGTTTCCATTTGATGTTAAAGAATGTAAATTTATGATCTTTTTGGTGTTTCTTTATCTGAGTATTGATCAATGCATGGTTGTATGTGTGTTTTTTCTTACATGAAGGTCTTATTTGGTTTATATAATCAAAGTAACAGAGGAAAATAGTTCTTCCTGCGGAGTCAAATTCAGCCCCAAATGTTGGTCTCATTTTAATTTTCCTTCCTCCTTTTTTTTTTTTTCAATGTCGGAGAATGTGAATTTGTGATCTTTTTGTGTTTCTTCAGCTCCTAATGTGTGGCTTTCCGTATGCTTTCTTTAATTGAAGGTCTGTTTGGTTTACTAGAAAAAACAGAGGAAAAAGTACTTTTGTGTTTAGTAAATTTCCCTATGAATGAAATTTTTTCTTGATTGTCCCATTCTCTTCTGGTTAGTCTCCTTTTTAACAGTCTTTTCTTTTTTGTTCCCTGTCCTACATGAAAGAATGTATAGCTGAGAAATGTGGCTTCATCTGTCCCAGTGGGAGTGGATATTGACTCTTAAACAATACCAGCTCTGTTTCATTTATTTATTATAAGTGCCTAAATCATTTCTGTTTTGATATAATATTATAGTCCAATGTTTAATTTGATTAGTTTTCCAAGTATTTTAGTTTCTTCTGAAGTGAATTCGAAAAAGGTTGGCTTTAAAACCAATGCTTCTCTCTCTCTCTCTCTCTCTGTGACACACACACACACACACACCTGCACAAAAGTTTTTGAATTTGTATTAACATGAATAACATCTGGATGCAGTGATACTAATCTATGACCGATAAAACTTACTATTTAAATTTTGAAGTTTGTATTCAACTACTGATATAAGAATAGTGAGATACACGAATTTATTTTATTTCTATTAAAATATGCATGATCGAATAGAGTGATCCTTTATTCAAGAATGCATTGTGCTAAGGTTTAGAAGGGCAATGCAAAATGGCATGGATTTATGCAGTGGGAGAGCGTATATTTTTCATAGATTTCCTCCTTGGGATCTTGGTTGAAGCATAAAATTTCATAATCTGATAATAGTCTGGAATTTCTACCAATATGATGACTTTCATTCTGTCTCAGGAATACTCTATTTCGTCAAGGAGAAACCCTGTTGTGAGAAGGAGAGGTCAGCGCTCTCTAAGAAGACCGAAGCATGATGAGAAGGTGGGACGATATTCTGAAAATCATTTTAATTTCTTTCATGTTTGATCCTTTTCACATGACAATATGACTCATTATGATATTTCATTCTATTTGGTGTGTAGGATTCACCTCTAGCGGGAGCAACACAAACACCAGTGTCAACACTGTTGAAGAAAGCTTCAGAGAATATGAATTCACCAAGTGTAATGAATATTTCAAAGCACCTTAAAAAGGTAGAAATTTCTCTCATGCATTTTAACTGATGGTATATTCATAAATAATGCAACTTTAGGTTTAGAGCAACTTCTGTAGGTCAAAACAGATTATTAATATGAATCTTTTTTCTAGTGGCAATAGTATTAATAAGGATTTAATGTTGCTTATTAAGATTCAATTAATTCTTGCCTTATCCCTTCAACAACCTGAGACTAACTTTTGCTTTATCCCATCAACTACCTGGGACTTTCTTCATGCATTGCAGGTCATTCGGGACGAATATGAAGTTGAAACTGGAAATGGGAAGAACTATAAAAGGAAATCAAGAAGCACAGTCATGTTTGAGGTATGAACCTGGTGACTTCTGTGAAGCTATATGCTCAATCTCCATTTTCACATTAGACATACATTTCTCAATACTGAATTTTATTTTCTGTATGACATCAGGATCCAAGAAACATAGAGGAAAGTACACCAAAGTCAAAAGCCCCAGGAGTGTATTCAGGTAAGCTAAACCCATTACTTTATTTCAGTTTTGGAATATCTTGTGATTCATCTAGTTTCTCATGTCTCAGATTGCTTAGAAGCTTTGGTTGTACTAGTCTTGGACAAAATATATCTGAGTGGATAGAGTTAATATTGCTATAAGAATCCGCATGCATTTAGAATTACAAGTACAAATATCCTGCATTTTGTTTCCTCAGATAATGAAAATCAATACCATGTAGCTGGAACATATAGGATAAGTTGGTTTTTTGGACACATAATCCAAAGATTACTGTATTGATTATTGGAAAGCTGGATGCATTGCTTGAGTTATTAATGCAGCACTCATTTGGATTCTGCAAATACTGAATTTGCAATATGTTGTTTTTGTAATCTGGGATCTAAGGGAGAGGGTCAACCACGTCCTTCAAACATTGGTGACGGTTTTCAGAAGGGTCTCTGATCATATGCTTTGATCATATGCATATGCACTGACTTTTCCTAAATGTTTGTTCAAGTTTTCTTGGACTTTCATTATGACGGCAGTCATATGTCTTTTCCTTGCAGATGCTATGATTAAGAACTTTGAAGAAACTCTAGCAACTAATAGGTTGGCTACAGAGAGTCTGAACACTAAATTGGGTGAGGTGCATCTTGAGTTAAAGTTGAAAGAGGACGAAATCAGACGTTTGATAACTGGTCAGGAGAACTTGGAAACAGAAAAGTATGATCTTCATATGAGCAACAATGACCTTGTTAAGAGATTAGATATGTCAGTCCTTGAGATAAAGAATCTTGAAGGTTTTGTTCATGTGTTGGCTGCACATTTGGCTGAATTGGACAGAGTTAGTTTGAACTTTCTAGAAAAGTTTGATAAGCTAAACTCTGTCTACGAGGCTTGCTTCCGGTTGGTCAATCAGGAGAGAGACCTTTCTGCCAAGCTTGCTAAGAGACAGTATGATCAACTGCACGGCAGGTTCTTGAACTTGACATCAGAAAAGATGCTATACAATTGGTAATCAGGAGTTGAACAATAAGGTCATGGAACTTCAGAAAGTTAGGAGTCTATTATGGCACAACTTTCAGAGGAATGCCGTATAGCCAGGGAGAGGATACAGAAGTTGGAGTTTGAAGCTGAAGCTCTGGTCTCAAAGAAGATTGAAACAGAGAAGTTGGTGTCTGAATTAGAACTGCAAATTGATTCTCTGTCAGAAAGTTCAAGATCATCTGAGAATAAAAGGGTTTGCAAATTCCAACTCATACATTTTATATTACGAGATGTGTTTTTGTCATATTAAACTTTTTTGTACTATCTTGCAGCAAATTCTGTTGCTGAAAATCTCAGCACTAGAAACTGAGAATAAAGATAATACAGAGAAACTACAAGCAGAGATACAGAGAAGCGGAACAATAGATGGTTTACTGAAGCAAGGTGAAACACATGAGCAGCATGTAGATTTGATGGATAAACAAGTCAGCCAGCTTCATAGCACACTAGAGGAAAAGGAGCAACTTATTGTGCAATATAAGGAACGAGAGAAGAATCTGGAAGAACAGATCACAGAGGTTTGTAATTCAATATAAATGTGAGATGTTCGTAAAACCATATTTTACGTACTTACAGTTCTGTACTTTGTTCCAGAATCTTGCATCGCTGACTGCTGCTGAAATTAAACTTGTGGAAGATAAGAAGCACTATGACCTCATGCTTGAGAGTAAACAACTAGAACTGTCAAGGCATTTGAAAGACATATCTCAGAGGAAGACCAGGTCTGACCTCTTATGATCTAGGCATCTGGACACATTACAGTTGTTTAACTACTTTGGATTGGCATTATGACAAATTTACTTGGGCAATTAATGACATCCGGAAGAAGTATGAGGTGGAGAAGCTGGAGATAGTTAACATGGAAAAGCAAAAGGTTTTCTCATTTTTACCTTCTCCTGGAATATGTTAGAGATAAATCATTTTCTTGAATTATCTTCGTTTAATTGAAACTGCAGGCAGAAAAACTTGTTCGAGAAAGGGCGATAGAATGTGAGAAAAAACTTGAAGAATGCAGAGAAGAATCTAGGCAGCACTTAATGCATGTTCAGGAGGAACATACTGGCGCTGGTATGTGTGGGAAAGTGGTGCATGCTATTAAATATAAAATTGATAATCACTTTTGCACAAATTACATTAGTTTAATATAACAACACGACGGAATTTTTTTTTTTTTTTTTCTACATATTCTCTGACATTATCAGACATTTACATTCAGTAGGGGAGAAATTATTTTTCATATGTTAAATACCTCTCAACATATATTGCATTGAACGGAGTTTTCATTCCTCAGCATTCACCATTAGTCTATAGTATTTGTAAATTATTAAGCTGACAAAACAAAAAAAAGCAGAAAAATTGTTTGGTACTCAAGTCTGTTTGCACCTGTATAATTCTACTAAATAGCCTACCTGCAATTTGTTACTGGCTGTGCACTTTTTTCAAAGAATTAATCCTAGTTTAACCCTTGGCATGTTCTACGTAGCTCAGTTTTGATCGGGGAAGTTTCTCCTTTTCTGAGGCATTTCTGTTACATGCTTCTGATTATATTCTCAACTACACTAACTAGAGTGCCACATTTGGGGTAGAACATTATTGACTTTCACATTTACAGGTCAGTAGTCTTCAGCAGGAGCATGATAAAAAGGAACGAAGTATAAAAGCTAACACAGTGAGAGCTAAAGCAGATCCAACTTCAACTGAAACGAGTTGAGAGAGGTTTGTAACTTCATGTAGCTCTAAGCTCGAACTAAGTTGGGTCTTATACGCCTAAGTAACTAAATCAGATTACTTTTGTCATAGAAAATACATCAATGAGGAATGAACATGAAGCCCAACTGAAAGCTTTGAGGCTTCAGCATGAGATGAGATTAAGAAGCTTCAGGAGGACTTGGATGTTCAAAAGTCCAAAGTACTTATCTTCCTATGTTCTTTCTGAATTTATTTTTTGTACATCTTTTACATATTCTTATTATCACAGGAGGAGAAGCAGAGGCATTACTGCAATTGCAGTGGAAAGTTATGAGTGATAAGCCAGAAGGGAGCAAGAAGTGAATTCAAAGAAGGTTGATTTTATAACCAATGCATCTCTCTCTCTCTCTCTCTCACAGACACACACACACACCTACACACCTACACAAAATTGTTTGAATTTGCATTAACATCTGGATGCAGTGATACTAATCTATGCCAGATATACTTACTATTTAAATTTGAGTTTGTATCATATAAGAACAGTGATACACAATTTATTTTATTTTTATTAAAATATGCATGATTGAATAGATTGATCCTTTAATCAAGAAAGTATTTCACTAAGATAGAAGACAACACAAAAAGGCATGGATTTATGCAGTGGGAGGGCGTTATATTTAAAGATTTCTTTTTTGTGATCGTGGTTGAAGTATAAATTTCATAATCTGATAATAGTCTGGAATTTCTATCAATATGATGAGTTCATTCTGTCTCAGTAATACTCAATTTCGTCAAGGAGAAACCCTGTTGTGAGAGGAGAGGTCAGCGTTCTCTGAGAAGACCAGAGCATGAGAAGGTGGGACGATATTCTGAAAATCATTTTATTTCCTTTCACATGACAATATGACTCTCATTATGATATTTCATTCTATTTGGTTTGTAGGATTCACCTCTAGTGGGAGCAAAACAAACACCTGTGTCAACACTGTTGAAGAAAGCTTCAGAGAATATCAATTCACCAACTGTAATGAATATTCAAAGCACCACAAAAGGTAGAAATTTCTCTCGTACAGTTTTACTGATGGTTATATTCATAATAATGCAACTTTAGCTTTAGAGCAACTTCTGTAGTTGAAAACGGATCATAAATATGAATCTTCTTGCTATGGGCAATAGTATTAACAACGGTTTAATGTGCTTGTTAAGATCTGATTAATTCTTGCCTTATCCTATCAACATCCTGAGATTAATTTTCCTTATCCATCAACTACCTGAGACTTACTTCATGCATTTCAGGTAATTCGTGACGAATATGAAGTTGAAACTGGTAATGGAAGACTATTAAACGGAATTAAGAAGCACAGTCATGTTTGAGGTATGAACCTGGTGGTTCTTGAAGCTATATGCTCGATCTCCATTTCACCTTCAGAATTATGTATCTTTATGTGTACATACATTTCCTAATACTGAATTTTATTTTCTGTATAACATCAGGATCCAAGAAAAATAAGAGGACAAGTACACCAAACTCAAAAGCCCAGGGTGTGGTCAAGGTAAAGCTAAACCCATTACTTTATTTCACTTTGTAATATCTTGTGATTCATCTACTTTTCATGTCTAAGATTGCTTGGAAGCTTCAGTTTTCTTGGATAAATATTCTGAGTGGATACAGTTAATGTTGCTATAAGAATCCACATGCATTTAGAATTACAAGTAAAAAGATCCTGCTTTTGGTTTCCTCAGATAATGAAAATCAATCCATGTAGCTGGAACATATAGGATAAGTTGGTTTTTTGAACACATATGTTAAATCCAAGATTACTGTATTGAATTATTGGAAAGCTGATGCATTGCTTGAGTTATATAATGCAGCACTCATTTTGATTCTGCAAATACTGAATTTGCAATATGTGTTTTGTTATCTAGGATCTAAGGGAGAGGGTCAACCACGTCCTTCAACATCGTTGACCTGTTTTCTAAGGGTCTCTGAATCCATATGCTGATGATCCATATGCATTTGATTAAGTATTTCAATTTCACCATGATAGTATACATGATTTTACTTTATTTGTTAAACTCAAACTAATCTGCATTAAGATCTCCCTTCTTGTTTTCAATTTTTATATATCTGAATCCCTTTAGAAGCAAGATATGATCTTGAATTGGTCAACTAGGTCTTTCTTTCTCAGTTTAGACTCCATTTAGGTTGATATAATCTTTCATGTTCTGAAATGCTTTGAAAACCTTTAAGAAAATTTAGAGTACATGTATACACTACACACTAAACTATACCGAATCGAAGCCTTAATGCAGGCTTTTCCTACTTTTGTTTCAGTCAGGAAAGAAACCGCTATGGTACCTCTTAAATGCCTCACACACCAGCGGGCATGTGATCTGATCGTGTACAGGATTTGGTCTTGCGTATAAGTGGGCATAGAACTAGGGCAATTTTTACTGATTTGGATCATCAGTTCTGAACTCTTTGTCAATATGGGATTTTGTAATTAGTTAACATCACACTCTTTGTACATATGGGGATCTACTCATTACTGAAAGTGGTACGCACTTGATCTATGTGATCACTGCAAATAGATAGTGAAAAAAAGGTCAAAACTTTAAATGAAAATTTGATTGCTACTTTGCAGATATGCTTCTCTTTTTTTTTTCTTTGTTCCAAGGGATATGAGAATGAAGAGGGAGATATAAGAAGACATCAGAGTTTATATAGTTGCAAGATATGGGGACTGAATTGGCCAAAAGATATTTCTTTCAAATGTATAGACTCAAATTTGAGTATGATTCTGTTTTCATGTTTCTGTAAAATTTTGAAAATATTAGAAAGCTGCAGTACATGTACACAGTAAACTAGAAATTTGATTTCAATTGATAGATGAAGAATTGATTTACAGTATAAGTAGAGTATCCACCAATCAATTAATTGGCTTCAGAATCAAAATATCTACATTTAGGAATAAAAACGAAACTACACAGATGTCAGAATACTGAAACTGATCATCACTATCCCGCCATGGCACAGCTCCCAGCTGATCTTCATGAGTCAAGAGTCCATTAAATTCATCTGACCATAAGAAGTCGTTATCGAGTGGAATATTATAGTCATGTTGGCCATAAATCATCAGATCGCCATCACCGATGAGCTGCTGCTGCTCATGAGAATGAGAGGGCTGATCATTGTTGTTGTTGTACTTGGTCCTCCTCTTGACACCTATTGTCAGGTTCCAATTGCTGTTGCGGCGCAAGTGAATAATCCGAATCTTGTTGTTGTTGTTGCTCACTAGCTATTGATTGATCAACAGAAGCCATAAGCTGAGCATCATCAAACAAGAGAGTGGGAGAGAACATTAGATTCTCATCCATACAATCATCATCATTAAAGAGGATCTGCTGCAGCTCGTCATAATCGTAATTGTTCTCCGGAACCACCTGAACCGCTTGATCATCTTCATGATGATAGGGAGAGAGAATTAGCTGTGAAGTAGTAGTAGCAAAGGAAGCACTGCCTTCTTGTTGCTCCTCAGGATCCAAGAAATTAGTTTGATCTCTTCTCGGTTCAACTTTTCGGTTTTTCAAACACTTTTTGCTTCTCACATTCTGATCCTCATTAGTCTCATCAGAACTCTTCTTCCTCTTTTTTCTTCCTCCTCCTTTATCATTGACTTTGAGTCGGCACAAAGCCAGATCTGGTGCTTGGTTGATGGTGTACTCCTCCATCAACCAAGCAGCGTGATGCACAAACGTTTTGTCCTTGTTCTTTTCATACCGAAACTTCCTGACTTTCCCAAACGCCTCTTCACTTCCACTGATATACACAGGCCTACCGGCTTCCGTCTCGCTCCACGTTCCTCCATCAGAGCCAACCGTGCGAGAGTTGCGAGATTTGTTGGGGCTCACTTTCTTGGCCCAGGAGAAGAAGTAGAGAAAATCTTGGTGGGGAAACTTGAATTGCTGATATACCCTCCATATCTCCCAAGGTGGTAAGCCTGTCTCGCCGTATATACAAATTTCAGGGAAGGTCTGAATATGATTGCCTGGGTTTGAGGCCATGGAAATCTTGTTGTGTAGAAAGAAACCCACCAACTCAGCTTCAGTAGGGTGAAACATCTTCACCACACCCACATCAAGTTGATCCAGAGTCATGAATTGATCTACGAGAGCCATGACTAATTGATCAAAGCAAATGAATTTGATCAAAGCGAATAAGATGAAAAACAAAACAGGGAGAAACTTTCTAACTTGTAGAGGGAGAGTTTGATGTCTGAAAATGAGAATGGTCTGTGAGAAGGTTTATATAGGCGATTGGAGTAGTTCCCTAAAACATTAGGGAAAGTAGATTTTATGACCGTTGGGGTGATGACGTAGGCGAAGACTCCTTACTCCTTAGCAGTTAAGGAAAGGCAAAATTTGAAATATCTTTCAAACTTCTATTTTTATTTTTTGATCGAAAGTATTATTTAATTTCTTTTATTTTTATTTTTTGATCGAAAGTATTATTATTATTTTTTGTTGAAAAGATAAGGAAAGGCCCTAAATCCTTTCCTTCTGTTTCAGTCTCTCTGGACGGTGACGGCGAACAATGCACGCTGGCGTAAGTTGCTGACGGCGAAGCTGACGAGGTATGGGTTATTGAAGTTTAATATGATGATGAGGGTTCCTAGTGCAATTTGAGCTTAGAGAATTGTTTGAATTTTGGTGTCTTATGGGGATCAATTGACTCAGAGTTGTATATAGCTTCATTTTGAGATTTTTATATACATGCCCAGATGCCCACATTTTATGTATAGCTTAAAGTTTTAAAATTTAGTTGAAATAACCTTGAGATTGGGGGTTAGGGCTTCTTAAGAAGCAATCGAGCACTGGAAAATTGGACCAGTTGATTGTATAATATATTCTCATTTTGAAATTTGATCCTTGCACATTATAATTGATGGCAGTTGTGATTTCTTGTAAGGCAAAGCATGTAATTTTTTTATATGATTCACATAATTACAAGGAGATTGCGATTATTGGGTAAATTGGTTTAGGACTGTAGGCAATTCTGGATTTAGGGATTTAAGGAGGACTCCGGAAAAGATGTTAAGAACAATAGCTGCTGCATCACACCTTCGGTTCTGCTGAGACTGTGAGGAGCTCATCTGTTCTCTAGGACCAAAAATACTTTTCAACTCAAATAATATTTGCTCATTCACTTTCTAGAAAAGTTGGTATTAGCTGATTCCACTGTTTGGGACATTATATTGAACTTGCACCTTTCTATTGTCGCTTCATATACTTTTTTTGGCGACCCATATTTCACCTAGGACTGAGGACTGTGAGTTGAAGATTAGAATTGTTGAACCCAACTTGCCCAAGCAACAAAAAAAATATAGCTTGTTTGTATATGAAATGGATTGGGAGCATAAAACTCATTTCAAATGTAGCAGTGATGACTGTAGTTAAAGTTGTATCATATTGCGGGTGGGAACTGGAAAAGCATAGTGTTGGGGAACTGCTGTTGAAGTGTGAAATTTCATAAAAATTAGATAATCTCTTTCCCTCTTAATGAATAACGGTGAAAGAATCTGAAATACTATCAATCTAGTGAGTTCCTTCTGTATCATTAAGACTCGATTTTGTCGACAAGACACCCTGTGTGTATAAAAGAGGTCAACTCTCTCTGGTAAGACTCTCAGACTAGAGAATGATCAGATGGTGGCACCATATTGAAAGATCCTTTTTCGTTCATTCATTTTCATTTTATCAGTTTAGTTTATAGGATTCGTCTTTACTTGGAGCGACAGAAACACTATGTGAAGGTTGTTGAAGTGAGCTACGAGAATGCGAAAACACACGTGTGATGAATGTTCTGAGCATCACAAAAGTCTTCTGGTAGAGCTTACTGATAGATATCCATGAATGATACTACATTTGCTTTCTGTAACTTCTAAATGCAATTTCAGCAGTGAGAAGTAGTATATATTAGTTTCATGGTAGTTCAACGATATAATTAGTAGAGTTTATTGTTGCTTCCAATATGATCTAATAACTCATGGTTTATCCCTGTACCAGCTGAGATTTACTTTATGGCATTGCAGGTATTATATGAGATGAAGTTGAATACTAAGGGAAGAACAATTAAAAGAAAAGAAAAAGCATATCATGTTTAGTATATATGCACCTGGATTAATGTAGGTAAGGTAACAAACGCTTAACACCTACTTATTATCAGTTTTTACAATTTCTTCTATTCCTACTTTCTCAAATAGTCTTTGGAAAGACTGAAAGGTGTTGAGTGGATTGGTGGTATATAGCCAATGATAGTGATGTAAGAGTCCTCAATACTTTTAAAAAACTCAATTCCAAATATTCTGCTTCTTTCATTTTTGTGCATATTTCATTTGGCTACCTTCATATTACGGTATATATTGAAGTGTTAGATTTATTAATGTATGCACATTGGAAAAGATGTAACCATGCTGTATATGTAGCATGGCTTAAATTAAATCACTGCAGCATTCCTTCTTTGATTATGAATTATGATTTACAAATGTCAAAGTGATCCTTCAAAAATATGTGACTTGTTTTTAGAAGGTATCTGAATCCATAGTAAATTTCATTCGATTAAGGTACTTCAACCAATCATGGATTACTTTAGTTGCAAGAAATGATCTGAATTGGGTAGAACTAGATAGAGTGATATGATTAATTGTTCATGTTGATCTGCTCCATACGTTTTAAGAAGTCTGCAATACATGTACACACTCCACGACGCTGAATCAAGCCTTACAGCACTTCTTACTCTTGTTTCAGGTCCAGAAGAATCTCTAGCTTTGTTACTTAGTTCTATGACTGCTTAGCTCAGCAAGCCAGGCATGTGATTGATCGCGTACAGGATTAGGGCATTTTTACAGATTTGGAGGTTCCATTTTCGGATCAACCCTTCTGAACTCTTGTCTATATGAACTTTGTAATACAATGACGTTAAAGTTTTAAACTCCTTGTGATTTATTCAAGATTGAGAGTGGAATGTACTTTAGTCTCAATACCAAAGCACAGAAATCTTCGAGCGATATGAAACGGAAAGAAAATTGTAGTTACCTACTTACCTTACTCATATTTCAATATGGTAAATCAAGCTTGACGAAACCAATTTTTGATCACAAGCTAATCAAAACCAATCTTTACATTTACTTCGAGCACAACTACATCCATAGCAATACTTCACCTTACTAAATAGACTAACTAAATACACTAGAAAAAAAGTTCTTAGAATCCTAAAGAAAATGAATTATTGTAAATAGACTAACTAAATACATACTAACGGCCTAGGGCAAAAACAACCCAACCCAAATAACTAAGCCCAAAGAGAAGTGGACCAAACCCAAGGCAGCAAAGTAGTCTTGACCCAGCCTAGATATCGTCGCCACTACCCAGAAGCCGCACAACTTCTCTAATGCAACTCCGTCCGACCCTGTCTGGACCACTCCACCCGTTTCAGCACCCCACGAATCCATGCCATTGTCGATTCAGCACCTCCCTACACCGTCGACGAGGCCCTCCGAACCTGTACAACAAGGTACCGAGCCTAATAGACTTCCACTAGAATCTGCTCCCCCGGACAATATAATCAATCACCTATCCAAATTAACCTGCTAAACGTCCACGAGGCAGAAGGCCATCCCGGACGTCTGGATGTCACCGAACGAGAAAGGATTTCGCAGTTGAATGAAGGCCGGCTTTAGGGTTTCTCAGAGGCAAAGCCTTCAGACCCTTGGGTGAAAAATAGTTATCAATTGACGTCCAAGACTTCCAAATTTTGAAATATTAAAATTAACTCTCTAGGTTTGTAAGCCCAATGTGAGTAGTTATTTGATCGTATGTAAGGTTTCTAATGTCTGTTCTATTAGTTGATTTGCGAATAATTCGCGAAATTACGAAATTCTTCAAAAAAAATCACTGTGGAATTTCCTAAAATTTAGAAATTAGCCTTTTTTTTATTTTAAGTAGCTAAATTATCGAATACATAATTCCAAAAATTTTCAATTGAAAAAAGCCAACTTTAAAAAAAAATTAAAAAAAATATTTTATTTTTTAATTAAAAAAGTCAAGTTTAAGATTAATTTTTGAATTTTAAACTTTTATAATTAAAAATCATATAATTACTAGTACTATTTACACTATTTATTTATTAAATAACTTAGATGTGTTGAAGTTTTGTATATCCAAATGGTAATATTTGAGAAAAGCTAAGATTCACCTTGATTTTTCTTCAAAATTTATGTTTTAAAAGTCATATAATTATATAAAAGTAAAAGAAATAACAAATATCCGTCCGTATATGACATGGATTGGGAACAAGAAAAAGATGGTTTGTTTGTATCAGATGTAGCAGTTGGAAATAGTGATGACTGTAGTTAAAGTAGTATCATATTACTGGTGCGAACTGGAAAAGCACGGTGTTGGGGAACTGCTGTTTAAGTGTGAAATTTCCTAAAAATTAGATAATGCTCTTACCCTCTTAGTGAATAACGGTGAAAGAATCTGAAATACTATCAATCTAGTGAGTTCTTTCTGTCTCATTAAGACTCAATTTTGTCGACAAGACACCCTGTGTGTATAAAAGAGGTCAACTCTCTCTGGTAAGACACTGAGCCTAGAGAATGATCAGATGGTGGCACCATATTGAAAGATCCTTTTTCGTTCATTCATTTTCATTTTTATCAGTTTAGTTTATAGGATTCGTCTCTACTTGGAGCGACAGAAACACTAGTGTGAATGTTGTTGAAGTGAGCTACAGAGAATGCGAAAACACCACGTGTGATGAATGTTCTGAAGAATCACAGAAGTCTCCTGTTGTAGAGCTTTACTGATGGGATATCCATGAATGATGCTACATTTGCTTTTCTGTAACTTATAAATGCAATTTCAGCAATGAGAAAGTAGTATTAATATTAAGTTTCATGGTAGTCTCAATGGTATTAGTAGAGTTTAATGTTGCTTCCAAATATGATCTAATTAAATCATGGTTTTTATCCTCTACCAGCTGAGACTTACTTCATGGCATTGCATGCAATTATATGAAGATGAAGTTGAAACTACTAAGGGAAGAATAATTAAAAGGAAAAGAAGAAGCATAGTCATGTTTGAGGTATATATGCACCTGAATTAATGTAGGTAAGGTAACAAACGCTTAACACCTACTTATTATCAGTTTTTGCAATTTCTTCTGATTCTTACTTTCTTAAGTAGTCTTGGAAAGACTGAAAGAGTGTTGAGTGGATTGGTGGATATAGCCAATGATAGTGATGTAAGAGTCCTCAATATTTTTAAAAAACTCAATTCCAAATATTCTGCTTCTTTTCATTTTTGTGCATATTCATTTGGCTACCTCATAATTACGGTATATATTGGAAGTGTTAGATTTATTAATGTATTGCACATTGGAAAAGCTGTGAACCATGCTTGTACATGTAGCATGGCTTAAATTAAATCCTGCATTCCTGTTGATTATGAATTTATGATTTACAAAATTGGCAAAGTGATCCTTCAAGAATCAAGCATATGTGACTTGTTTTCAGAAAGGTATCTGAATCCATATGTAAATGAACCCCTATGCATTAAATTAAGGTACTTCAACCAATCAACGGATTACTTTAGTTGCAAGAAATGATCTTGGATTGGGTAGAACTAGATATATCTTTCCGTTTAGACTCAATTTGAGTCTGATAGAGGTGATATGACTGTTCATGTCTCTGCATCTGCTCTATATAGTTTTAAGAAGTCTGCAATACATGTACACACTCCATGCAGCATAAATCATTATAGCCCAAGCCCACATCTATGAATGATCACCACCAAACCATTTGTGCATCAAGCATACCAAAATTAGCCAATGTGAAAATTCGGTGAGCCCTGCGGATTATGAACAAAAGTAGCTGAAGCACAAGGAGAGCAAGAGTCCCACCAATAATGCCCCCCATGATCCATCCCAAAGTTAGCTAAGTAGTCAACCACTTGATTCCCTTCTCAATAAATATGTGAAAATCGAACCTGCATGGAGAAGAGAATGGTACAACAATTGATCGAATCAACAGTTAGACGACAAAGGACTGAGCATCCTTTATTGGTAACAAAGTGATTTGCTACTTTGAATCACACTCAATCCGGAGGGAAGTCCACCCCTTCTCGATGCCATTGAAACTGTATGAATAATGAGTTATTGTTGATGAAATAAACATAGTTTTACAAAGTTGTTCCCGGTGATGTACTTGGTGTCGTTTTTTAATTATTCTCACTATATACCTATTATTGTTGTAACTTAGGAGCGGAGTCAACTATTCTGAGTGAGATTTTTAGTAAGTTATGTACGGGCTTCAAATTTATCAGTTTTGTAAAATTATGGAGCAAAATACCGTAGAATTCATCAATGAATGGAGTTGTGATACCGCTATGCAATTAAGAGTAAATCTACCTGTGTAATAAATGAATTTATACGGATCTGCCACTGCAATACATGGAAGGTAAACTGCATAAGAGTCCTTGAGAAGTCTGGGATGAACAACAAAGAGCAAGAATGCAAAGATTAAATAATCAGTTTAGTCTCACTACATCCAACAGCCCACATGAAACTTTGCTGGATATTAGAATCAAACTTCTCCATTAATCTTATCCAATCTGTGTATCAGAGTCTAAAGTGGGATTTGCATGAAATATAGTAATCTAGTAATCGAATGTTGCCTTCTATGAGATTTATTCTAGTTATCAAAGCTAGAATAATTAACAATGAAATATATTTAACTAAAGTCAACTGATAGAATTGACTGAATAATGCATGATCAGAATATACAACAAGAAGCTACAGAGGAAGGGGTGTCCTGTCCCTCACGAGATCACCAAAATAAAATGATATCAAAGTCAAAAGGGTAAAAAATACAAACAGTACCCAAACTATGGTCGACTCCGAATATCTGTACCCAAGTTTCCAAAACTATCACTTTGGTACCTAAAGTTCGGACCCTGACCCAACTTTAGTACCTAGAACACTGTTGGCCGTTACGCAGTTAGTCAATTGTTAAACTTTGATGGGTATTCTCGTCCTTTCACCAGATTTCTTCTTCTTTCTCAAACTCTCTTCATTTTCTTCTTCCTCCCAACTCTCCCATCATCTTGGGCACGGGTGGGCTGCGTAGGAGCAGGGCACTGGGTGGGCTGCGCAAGCGTGGGACGCGGGTACATATGTTGGGTCGGGCTAGATAACCTGGGTACCATTGTGATAGTTTTTGAAAATTTGGGTACATAAATTCAGAGTCGGTCATAGGTTGGGTACTATTTGTATTTTTTTCCCTGGAGGTAAAGACAGAGGGTCGGTTTTACCCCTAAGAAAATGCCACGTGGCATGATAGTTAACGCCGTCCATGACAGCAGGTACGAATGTTGGGTCAGGTGGGATATTTGGGGTACTATTATGATAGTTTCGGAAGCTTGGGTATAGAAATTCGGAGTGGCCCATAAGTTGGGTACTGTTTGTAATTTTTTCCCAAGTCAAAACCCAAATAACATTCCCGAGGAGTAGCCTAACCTTTATATATTAGTATAGGGAAAATTTCACAAATGATCACTCAACTATGACTCATTCAACACTTTGGTCACTGAAGTTTCAAATATATCATTTTGGTCACCCAACTATTACATTGTCAATCACTTAAGTCACTTTGTTAATTTTTTCATTAAAAATTAATAAAAAATACTCTTTGAGTGACTTAAGTGATTAACAGTGTAATAGTGAGTAACCAAAGTGATATATTTAAACTTCAGTGACCAAAATGTCGAATGAGTCATAGTTGAGTGACCATTTGTGAAATTCTCTCATTAGTATATGTAAAGAAATTTAGCTAACGCTTGTTAAGTCATAGTTGGGAAGAGACTACTCTGGCGTCAAGTACCATGTTGATCTTGATCCCATGTGCGCTTCTCTCCCGCTCTTTGTTTATGGACAATTTGTTGTTCTCTTTATCCATGGAGACGAAAATGAAGAAGAGGAAAGTTCGTCTCTGTTGCTGCATACTCCTGGTAAACTCATTTCTTATAATCTTGAGAGGCAAGACCTTCAAATCTGTTAACCCCCAAGGCCGGAGTTGATGATTCTCTCTTACGACCTACGAGTTGACGCAGCTTATTATCCTAAAGCATCTAATTATCCATATATGGAGACTTTGGCCTGTGTGATATAATTTATATCCTCTTGCTGCTGCTGGTGGTTTTTGTTTCTTGTTGTAAGATTTTGTATTAGAAAAGTGCTATTATTTGTGTGGATTACTGGATTTGACACTTTACTTCAAAAAAATAAAATAAAAATTAGCTAAGATCCCTATTATGCCCACCTTATTATCAGTTTATCACTAGCTTCTACAGAAACACCATTACGCTTAATCTGCAATTTTTGTTGCTCCTATTAATGTATAGTGTTCCACCAATCATCCACATGAAACTGGGGTAGCTAGCTCTCATGGAATGGTGAGCAATTAAATATATCGATTGGACTAAAGTGATAGAATTTAATCACATGATTGGGATAATTGGATAAACATCAGGATGACAGAGAGAAGGAGAGTCATATCTCTCAGAAGGTTATCAACCAAAACCTCTCATGGCAGAAGCCTACACCAGCTCATCTGAATAACTTCACTCCATTGGAATTTGAAACCCTGGTCTGAGAGGCATGCACTGACTTTTAACTCAGTCCCTCTATTACCCGGCTATACATCTTCCCATATCTACCTTCCTCTGAATTCTGTATCATATATAAATAAATACTCCCACATCCACAAACACATACTTAAATTAACTAAACCCTAGCCAACAGCCAAATCAGATACTCTTCCACTGAACCCTAACCAACAGCCAAATCAATCACTCTAATCCTCATTATTTACCCACTTGAGTCACAATGTCAAAGTAAATTTAGAACTAGAGTTGATTTTTAGGCAACTCCAAGTAAAATTTTGAATACTATTTACTTGGCAAGCTCCAAAGTGGACTTGTATGGGGACAAGTAATTAACTTTCCATTTCAGTCCAAATAGGTCCTGTTGATGTTGAGAATCTGGGGGCATGTAAACTCACTAGATTCAAGTGGTATTGCAATAAGAAATGGAAGTTAAATTCCAGCACTTACCCAAGTGAAGGCTATGCATGGATTATTTACAAAGAGTTAATATCCCACCAGATTGTGAGAATCAGAAAGATGAATTTGTTTCATGATGATCGATCATTTTCCTTCAACTTTCACAAAAGTGAAAGTTAGCA
This sequence comes from Rosa chinensis, assembly GCF_002994745.2. Taxonomy (NCBI): domain Eukaryota; kingdom Viridiplantae; phylum Streptophyta; class Magnoliopsida; order Rosales; family Rosaceae; genus Rosa; species Rosa chinensis. The sequence continues at coordinate 42,942 of NW_020126839.1, read as the reverse complement.
TCTATTTTTTATCTTCAATCTAATGAGTAGCATACCTCTCTAATTTTATGCACTAAATGCGTCTTGAAAAAAAAAATTGCGAAAAGTAGAGACTAGAGTTCAATCATTAACTTTAACACTTAAGTAAACATACTATCTACAATGTAAGATACTTATGCAAAACTACAAAAAGTGGTATGCAATTAAATGATTAATTGAATCCTCATTGTCTTATACGTCGTATTGACTTGGCTGGATCACCCTGTCATCTAGTCTTAGCCCTAGGTTGGGTTAAGAAGCCAGTGCAAAAGCAGCCCAAATTTAAAATGCAACACGCTTTCTTGTGGCCTCTAGCTCTCTCACATTACTTCCCATCAAATCCCACCTATCTTTGGATCCTTCCATTCACTTTCTTCCCTCAAGTCTTCAGCACTATATATGCCTCTCCATAGTCCACTCTAATCCATCCCAAAAAACTTGAGCTCTATCATTCTTTTCCAGCATCACTGAACTTCCCAAATTTTTCGTTGTTAAAAAACATGGTTTCTTCCGCTTCCAAACAAGTCTTTTCCTTTGTTCTGCTTCTCTCTCTGTTCCATTTTAGCTCAGCAGCTAGGAGCCTTGCTGAGACCAACTCAGATCAAACCCAACAGCCTATACTCTTCCAATACCACAATGGCCCTCTTCTCACTGGCAAAATCTCCATCAATTTGATCTGGTATGGCAAATTCAAGCCTTCCCAGCGCGCAATTGTTTCCGATTTCATCACCTCCCTTTCCACTTCTTCTCCATCTACAAACCAACCATCAGTGGCTACATGGTGGAAATCCATAGAGAAATACTACACCTCTCCAATGCCAAGAAAACCTCATCTATTTCCCTCTCATTGGGTAACCAAATCCTCGATGAGAGCTACTCTCTGGGCAAGTCCCTATCTGTTGGAACACAGATCATACAGTTGGCAGCCAAGGGTGGCCAGAGTAATGCCATCAATGTTGTTTTGACCTCATCAGATGTTCTAATTGATGGGTTTTGCTCTAGCAGATGTGGTACACACGGGTCTTCAAAGAGCTCTTTCATCAGAGGCAAGAGCTCCAAGTTCGCTTACATCTGGGTCGGAAACTCCGAGACCCAATGCCCGGGTCAATGTGCTTGGCCATTCCATCAGCCAATTTACGGACCACAATCTCCACCTTTGGTTGCACCCAACAATGATGTGGGTTTGGACGGTATGATCATCAATCTAGCTGGCCTTTTGGCGGGGACAGTGACCAACCCTTTTGGAAATGGGTTCTACCAGGGTCCCAAAGAGGCTCCATTAGAGGCTGCTTCGGCTTGTCCCGGTGTCTATGGGAAAGGAGCATATCCTGGTTATGCTGGAGACCTCTTGGTTGATGCTACAACTGGTGCTAGCTACAATGCAAATGGTCTGAGTGGGAAGAAGTACTTGCTTCCTGCTCTGTTTGATCCCTCAACCTCAACTTGTTCGACTCTTGTATGAGACTACTTGGGAGTACTTATCGTGTAGACCATGTAGTAAATAGAGTCATTAGGGAGCTTAATACTTCACTTCCCATTCTTTGTTATATTCTTTTGTATAATCAAAATAAAAATTGACATGCATTATTGTACGATATAGGGATGAAAACTGAGATATATAGAAACGCAAAGACTAAATAATCATCTTAATCTGATTCCATCAATAGATTACTTCATTAAGATCAAGTTCAAATGAACAAGAGCAAAACTGAGCATTAATCATGTTATCGGCGTCTCCTTCAATCTCAGTTCCATAAAATCTGCATCCACAGTAAACCAAACTCAGTGCATATAATAAGGCAAAAACTTAAGTTGATTTATGACATAATGTCTCCTTCAACCATCTCATTACTCTTTGCTAATTTCGTGCTAATAAGGCAAAAACTTCTGTTGATTAATGACAGAATCAAACTTTTCCACTCTTGTCCAATCTGTGTATCAGAATCTAAAGTGGGATTTGCACAATATATAGTAATCTAGTAATAGAATATTGCCTTCTGTAAAGGCAAGAAGCTAGAATAATTAACAATGAAATATATTTAACTAAAGTCAAATGATAGAATGGACTAAATACACATGATCAGAACTAAATACACATGATCATGTGTAAACATCAGGAAAGATACAGAGAAGGAGAGTCATGTCCCTCACAAGGGTCGCCAAAATAAAATGATATAAAGTCAAAACCCATATAACATTCCCAAGGAGTAGCCTAACCTTACTCTACATTAGTTTATGTGAAGGAATCTAGCTAAGATCCCTACTATTCCCCCTTATTATCACTTGCTTCTACAGAAACACCATTATGCTTAATCTGCAATTTTTGTTGCTCTTATTAATGTAGCGTTCCACCAATCACCACATGAAACTGGGTAGCTAGCTCACAAAATATTTGTTCATCATGATCAAAAGTAGAATGTGCATAATATAGAGTAATGGATTTTGTTGAGTTCTACAAGATACCAGATGGAATGGTGAGCAATTAAATATGTTGCTTGGACTAAAGTGATAAAATTCAATCACATGATCTGGATGATTGGATAAACATCAGGAAGACAGAGGAGAGTCATTTCTCTCACAAGGTTATCAACCAAGACCTCTATGGCAGAAGCCTACACACCAGCTCATCTGAATTACTTAACTCCATTGAATTTGAAACCATGGTCCGGGAGGCATGCACTGACTTTTAACTCACTCCCTATATTACCCAACTGTACCTCTTCCCAAATCTACCTTCCTCTGTATTCTGTATCATATATAAATAAATACTCCCAAATCCACAAGCACATACTTAAGTTCTACTAAATCCTAGCCAACAGTCAAATCAAATACTCTTCTACTAAACCCTAGCCGACAGCCAAATCAAATACTCTAATCCTAGTCATTTACCCATTTGCGTAACAATGTCAAAGTAAAACTTGGAACTAGAAGCTGATATTTAGGCAACTCCAAGTCTAATTTCTGAACACTAATTACTTGGCAAGATCCAAAGTGGACTTGTATGGGACAAGTATAGTACTTTCCATTTCATGTCCCAAATAGGCCCTGTGTAAACTTACTAGATTCAAGCTGCATGGAAGCTAAATTCCAACTTTTGTCCAAGTTGAAGGCTATATACACAGTTAATATCCCACCATTTTGTGAATATTAGAAAGATAAGTTTCCTTCATGGCAATAAATTGTTATTCTTCAACTTTTGAAAGTGAGTATCTATTTTTTACCTCCAATCTAATGATTTGTATATCTCCTCCAATTTTATACACCATACGCATACGCGCTCCGAAACAAAAAAAATTATGAAAAGTAGAGACTGCACTCTGCATTCCTAACTATAAACATTTAAGCAAAACATACTGTCTACAATGCAGTATACTCTAATGAAAAACTGCAAAAAGTGGTATGCAATTATTGGAATCCTAATTGATGACGGTCTTATTCGTCGTCCTAATTGACTTAGCTGGATAAACCCTGTCATCTAGTCTTAGCCCTTAAGTTGGGTTGAAATGCCAGAGCAAAAGCAGCCCCAATTTAAAATGCAACTCATTGTCCTGCTGGCCTTTAGCTTTCTCACTTTACTCCAATTAAATCCCACCTTTCTATGGCTCCTTCCATGCACTTTCTTTCCCCCGAGTCTTCAGCAGTTCAGCACTATATATATGCCTCTCCATAGTCCACTCTAATCCAACCCACAAAAACTTGAGCTCTATCAATCTTTTCTAGCATCACTGAACTTCCCAAATTGATTTCGTTGTTAAAAAACAACATGGTTTCTTCTGCTTCCAAACAAGTCTTTTCCTTTGTTCTACTTCTCTCTCTGTTCCATTTTAGCTCAGCAGCTAGGAGCCTTGCTGAGACCAACTCAGATCAAACCCAACAGCCTATACTCTTCCAATACCACAATGGCCCTCTTCTCACCGGCAAAATCTCCATCAATTTGATCTGGTATGGCAAATTCAAGCCTTCCCAGCGCGCAATTGTTTCCGATTTCATCACCTCCCTTTCCACTTCTTCTCCATCTATAAACCAACCATCAGTTGCTACATGGTGGAAATCCATAGAGAAATACTACCTCTCCAATGCCAAGAAAACCTCATCTCTTTCCCTCTCATTGGGTAACCAGGTCCTCGATGAGAGCTACTCTCTGGGCAAGTCCCTGTCTATTGGAACACACATCAAACAGTTGGCAGCCAAGGGTGGCCAGAGGAATGCCATCAATGTTGTTTTGACCTCATCAGATGTTCTAATTGATGGGTTTTGCTCTAGCAGATGTGGTACACACGGGTCTTCAAAGAGCTCTTTCATCAGAGGCAAGAGCTCCAAGTTTGCTTACATCTGGGTCGGAAACTCCGAGACCCAATGCCCGGGTCAATGTGCGTGGCCATTCCACCAACCTATCTATGGACCACAGACCACACCTTTGGTGGCACCCAACAACGATGTCGGTGTGGACGGTATGATCATCAATCTAGCTAGTCTTTTGGCCGGGACCGTGACCAACCCTTTTGGAAATGGGTTCTACCAGGGTCCCAAAGAGGCTCCATTAGAGGCTGCTTCGGCTTGTCCCGGTGTCTATGGGAAAGGAGCATATCCTGGTTATGCTGGAGACCTCTTGGTTGATGCTACAACCGGTGCTAGCTACAATGCAAATGGTTTGAGTGGGAAGAAGTACTTGCTTCCTGCTTTGTTTGACCCCTCAACCTCAACTTGTTCTACTCTTGTTTGAGACTACTTGGGAGTACTTATAGTATAGGGTATAGACTAAGTAGTAAATACTGTCATTAGGGAGCTTAATACTTGAAATCTCATTCTTTTTTATATTCTTTTGTATAATCAAAATAATAATACAAAGTTTCGACATGCATTATTGTATGATAGAAGGATGAGACACTGAGATAGTAATGCAAAGACTAAATTATCATCGTAATCTGATTCCATCAATAGATTACCATACTAAGATCAAGTTCAAATGAATTAAAAGCAAACCTGAGCATTAATCACATATTCGGCGTCTCCTTCAATCGAAAGTTCCATAAAATCTGCATCCAGAGCAAACCAAGCTCAGTCCATATAGAAGGCAAAAACTTCAGTTGATTACTGACAGAATGTCTCCTCCAACCATTTCATTACTCTTTGCTAATTACCTTTTCCAGTAGTCAACTACGCTTATATATATTGTATTTGCTACTCGTTCATAGTAATGGAATTGTTTAAGTTGAAATTTGTAATTACCGGTAGCTTTTAATTTCCTTAGCTAACTATAAATTTTTGCACCTATATAAAGGCATCTCTGATCAACTGATGAACTGATACAAACGAAGTTCATACACTAATATATGAAATTAATAGAGAAGTCTATCAAAATAGTGAAATGCATGCCATGATGTTATCATTGGATTTTGTAACTTAATCTCATTTACCATAGTGTCACTAGGTGACAATGTCGTTTAGCATTTGAACACTTGAGTGATGCATGATTGCATGAACGCAAAGTACTCCATGGGAATAAAGAATGCATAAGGAATTTAAATAAATTGTCTTTAGATTAAAGCTAGCTTTATCAAAGAAACAAAAAAAGTTTCATCTTCCTTGATAGGATCTAAGTTTTCTACTCTTGCTCTCAATTTGCTCTCTAAAATTATCTGTCTCCAAATAACTAATATCGCCTCATTTTTTTTTAATTATTAAAGAAAAGTTTACATTTCTCCTAAAACGCATGCCCTTTTGCCCTCTCTTACATATTGTTCCTCAAACTTATTCCACTGGTGGTAGGTCCTAAAAACCACAATTCCTTGGAGCATGATCATGCCTGTACAAGGAGGAAGGAAACACCATAAAGATTATAGTCTCCAATGTCCAATTGTGCTCCACATGCCGCATATTTGGCATTGAACCGCCCATTTGCTAATAAACACACAATGGCCCGGAGCCATATATACCTTGAAGTACACCACCAGACCGGCCTTGACAATGCAACTACTCCATATGGTGAGGTACTCATGCTTGATATCCACAAAATGCTCACCGACCACTACCCACCCCACTATCCGGCACAGAACTTTCCGACCCATCATAATACTCTCGATAGAAAATTAACTTATCGCCCAAGGTTCTTCTCCTCTAGGCTTCGATCTAGTTGGCTATAATTTATTCATTTTCTTCAAGAGCCTAATTGGAGAAAGATCAGGAAGATACAAAGGAGAGTCGTGTCCTGGCCACAAGGTTACCAAAACAAAAGCATTGAGCAAAGTCAAAACCAAAAACCTTCCCCGGAGAGGCCACCACCTCACTGCAATAACTTCATTCAAAATTTAAACCTTGGGCGGCAGGCGCTGAATTCGAACTCACTCATTCACTGCCTCTATAACCCAGCTGTATGCCTACATCACTTCTCACACCTACCCTGGCTACCCACTACCCCAGATGACATCACTAACACAGTTACTTAGTCAGTGACACTAACTAATACTTCACATTACTTTATATCCGGAGATTAGCTCACAGGGCCAGAGTATATCAGTATATTACAAACAATCTGCAATCTACTCATTTTTTGCTCCGGAATTTCAATACTCTGCAATATCGTAAAATTCTCGCTAAAGCAGTTGCAGATAAGCAAACAGCCATTTGGAAAACCTAGAAATAGATAATACTAATACTAGCAGGGTTATATTAATCATGGCATATAAAAACAATAATTAAGAAAAAGTACCTGCTAACACAGAAAAGACGGTGCACTACTTTGTCTTTTTCATCCTTATTGGGATGGTCTCATTTTTCCTAATGCACTCGGCTGGCTAAACTCTGTCATCCTTAGTTTTGGTCGAAAAAGCCAGAATAAAAGCAGCCTAAATTTAAAATGCAACGCGTTGTCATCTGGCCTTTAGCTCTCCCACTTCACTCTCTTCAATTCCCTCCTTTCTTTGGCTCCTTCCATGCACTTTCTTTCATTCAAGTCTTCAGCACTATAAATAGGCATCTTCATAGTTCACTCTAATCCAACTGATATATCAAACCTTGAGCTTCATACATTTTTAGTAGAATCACTAAGATTTCAATTCTCAAATTGATAGCTTTGTTACAGATGACCATGGCTACTTTTGCTTCCTCATATTTACTTCTACAACTAGTCTCGCTCATATTTTTGTTCAGCCATTTTAGCTCAGCAGCTAGGAGCCTTGCTGAGACCAGCTCAGACCAAACCCAGCAGCCTATACTATTCCAATCCACAATGTGGCCCTCTTCTCACGGCAAAATATCCATCAATTTAATCTGGTATGGCAATTCAAGCCCTCCCAGCGCGCAATTGTGTCCGATTTCATCACCTCACTTTCTTCTTCTTCTCCATCTAAACATCAACCCTCTGTTGCTACATGGTTGAAATCCATAGAAAAATACTATTACTCTCCAATGCCAAGAAAACCTCATCTCTTTCCCTCTCATTGGGTACCCAAATCCTCGATGAAAGCTACTCTCTGGGCAAGTCCCATCTCTTGGAACGCACATCAAACAGTTGGAGGCCACTGGTGGCCAGAGTAATGCCATCAATGTTGTCTTGACCTCATCAGATGTCATTATTGATGGGTTTTTCTCTAGCAAATGTGGCACACATGGGTATTCAAGAAGCTCTTTCCTTCGAGGCAAGAGCTCCAAATTCGCTTACATTTGGGTCTCTTATCTGGGTCGGAAACTCCGAGACCCAGTGCCCTGGTCAATGTGCTTGGCGATTCCATCAGCCAATTTATGGACCACAATATCCAGCTTTGGTTGCACCCAACAACGATGTGGGTGTGGATGGCATGATCATAAACCTGGCTAGCCTTTGGCTGGGTGACCAACCCTTTTGGGAATGGGTTTTATCAGGGTCCCAAAGAGGCTTAGAGGCTGCTTCGGCTTGTCCTGGTGTCTATGGGAAAGGGGCACATCCTGGTTATGCTGGAGACCTATTGGTAGAAGCTACAACTGGTGCTAGCTACAATGCCAATGGTTTTAATGGGAAGAAGTACTTGCTCCCTGCTTTGTTCGATCCCTCAACCTCAACTTGTTCAACTCTTGTTTGACACTTCGCTGTGGGAAACTAGAAATTATGTAGGGAGTAGGGAGTAGGATTACTTCTGAAATTATTCATTATTTATTATTTATTCGTTTATTCTTTTATATCACACTTATAAATCATATAAAAAGAAATTTTATATACACTCCTAAAATAACTACTTAATATAAACCTCATACATTTCTGTCTCCTTTTCTCATCATACTTCCATCTATGACCCTTCTCATTAGGGGTGTAAATTTTTTTTTTGAGAAAGCATTAGGGGTGTAAATGAGATAAGCTTAAGCGAATACTATGGTGATCAAATTCAGGCACTCAGCTCAGTTATTTTTTATCGAGCTTGAGCCGGGTTTATGCTTGATTAACTTTTTTCAAGCTCAAACTCGGCTCGGCTTGAATGTTTTTTTTAAGCTCAAGCTCAACTCGATTATTGGACAAAGCTCAAGTCCAATTTATGCTCGAATTGGCTTAATTTGGCTCTAAATCAATAAAGTTAATTAAGAATAAAATTTTAAATAAAAATAATGATCCGAATTTAATTTGATTGGTTACCCCATCGTATTTTTTTAATTGAGGCACAAATATTGTCTTTCTTTGTTACACGCTATACTCAATTTGCCTTTTAATTGAAAAGGAAGGCAATGAAAAAAAAAAAGGCTTTTATTACAATAACAATTTTATATTTATATTTTAAATTTTCATGAGTCAAGCTCAAGCTATTCAAAAAAAATATGAGCTATTCACGAGCTTGACGAGCCAAATATATCATAGTTTTTTAAAAAACAAAAAAACCGCTCATTTATCTTACAAACACGAACTAAACGAGCTAAAAATGAATCGAACTCAAATTGTATCAGGTCTAGGAAAGGAGGTACACATCAAAAGAAAAATTACTTTCATCTTAAGGAAGCAGACAATGATAGCTTGAAAGTCCAATTCCATATAAGGGGCGGAATCAGGATTTAAACATTGGGGGGGTCGAGACATAAATTATAAAAAAAAAACTACACCAAAAATAAATTAAAATCATATTCAATATAATCCATAAGTAAATAATAAATTCGAAACAAACTGATAGATAACTCTCATTTCAAAAAAAAAAGCAACCTGATTTTTAATTAATATTACTATATTCTTATTATTAGTGATTGTTTTATTAAAGTTTCATATATGAATTGATTATCACGTGGATTTGGGAGGAGGAGGGGGGGTCCTCTTCATGAATGGAAGGTTTTTTCTTAGATTGTTTAACAGCAATGCACATATAAGTATACATCTGATAGTACGTTGGGCAGGTCTGGACCCCATCAGACTGAAACACAGTTCCACCACTGAGTTTTGTATAAAGTTCTTCGAGTTTCCTTCTATCAATCCAATATACTCTACGGGCTTATTGCATCTTTGGATTGAATAAGCAACGTCCTAACAGAGAATCTGGAATAGGAAGATGGCTTCAAGCTATATTGGATTTTCTTCCATTTATCATTGCTTCTCATATAAGTCCTAGTCTTAGCCTTTATCTTTAAAAGACACAAAAAAAAAAAAAAAAAAAAAAGTTTCACTCTTCATCTTATCTTTATATTCCTTTTTTCATTTTATTTAAAAAAAAAAAAAAAAAAAGAGAAATTGTCAATAATTTTCTGTAAATTACATTCATTCCCTCTCAAATGTGTAAGTTTATTAAGTACGTAGTAAAATAAACTTTCTATGAAATTTCACTATTATGGCACGTTTACTTACTTGGAATGGAAAATAATCATGAATCGGAGACAAGTGGAATGGGAGAAGAAAGGAATCGGTATTAATTCCGGAGGAATGATTCCTAAACCCATCTCCCCCTTCGTATCGAATTCCTGAGTATTCAGGAATCGATTCCTGATAAGGAGGTGGGACATACATCCATTCCGATTCCTTCATGTGTTAGTAAACGCAGGAATTCTTTTACCCTGAATCATTCCGATTCCTTTATGTGTTAGTAAACGCAGGAATGTTTTTATCCCGTAATCATTCCCTTTCCTTCGAAGTAAGTAAACGTGCCCTTATTCACTTGTTGTTCCATCAGTTATTTGGAGCCTTGTGGTACGGTTTTGCTGTTGACAGAGAGATACACTGTTGGAGGGAAGCCTCGTTGCTTATGCCATGTCATGTATAAGATTTCCACTGTGATCATAGGGATGTAACAGCCGGAGTACTTAGAACCTGCAACGTGACTCATATAAAGGCATCATGCGATCCAAAGGATAAAAAAAATTTCGAGTTTGGTATATTTCGTTATGCTCTTCAGTCTAACTTTACAAGATCAGCATTTTTTCCTCGGAAGTTCCTGCAATCTTTTTGGTGGGGCTTGCGCAATTTGAGGTTCGCACACACTTGAGATTGATTGATGTTTCATTTTCTACTATAAATTCAGAGCGAAAGAATGAATACATAATGTATTCGTTCATTACATGTTTCTTAAATTTTTTTTTTTTTTTTTTTGCACGCACGCAGTTCCTTTGGTTCAAACTTGGAGACCAGTTCCAATACGTTGGAAATTTGCTTCTCAATTTTAACTTCTATAAGTGGTTTGGTGATGTTCTTAATATATCTCAATGCATGGGTGGAGGTTGGTGTTGATTAATTAGTAGTCTTAAAATAATCATTACGAACCCGTAACCTTTACGTCATATATGGAATAAATTTTTTAGAAAATTACAAACAAGTATCACTTTGAGACTTATATTAGTCATAAAGTCACCTAAATTGTTTTGTACACATAAGGCCACTTGCCTCTTTAAATTATTTTTTCTCTGTCCATTTTACCCTTCTACCTAAGAAAACTAACCGCCTGGTATTAGAATAACCACTCTCCCTCTCTCTATGCGACTCTCCCGAGGAAGCCCTCTCTCTTCCTCTTCGTCCTCCGACAAAACTCGTCGCTTTTGTTTTTCTGGCTTCCGACAACGGCGGCCAAGACGGCTACAACCTTCATCAAAGCAGAACCAATGACCTTTCAACCTAAGGTACACCTGACGGCGAGAGTTCTCAGCGTTCCAAGCATAGCGGAGGCGCTTGTTGAATTGAAGCATCTCGATGTCGCTCTCACGTCGCCAGCGACCGATTCTCTGGTAGTGATGACGAAGAAGAGCCGAAATGGTTGGGCTGTGCTTTATACTCGATCTGCAGGATTTCGCCGTCGCCGACTTGGCGCAAATGGAGTCGCTCCGAGATCAGATAGGCCTGTGCTTCGTCTTCAAAAAACTGATCACCTCCTCCGATCATATTCCCGTCACCGTCATCGACACATCATCCAGGTTAGTTGTACTTATCGATTTCTGATGTAAATCCCTATGCAACTGGAAACGGAGCTCCGTTTGATTTTGTGGATGTGTGAATTGTTAGCATGGAGACTAGTATTAAGCGCAGCAAATAACTAAAGCGAGTGGATGCTTGACATTGATTCTTGTGTTTGGTTCATGTTCAGATTTGATTCTTGGAAACTGATCACTTTTTTTGTTACGAACAAATCCATCCATATGTTGTTACTTTGATTCTCCTGCTTCTGCTTCTTGTTAAATTGTAGGGCTTTGTGATATTTGAACCATCAAGATGAATTCTTGTTAGATTTTCAGGGTTTTATCTTTCATTTGGAAGATTATTAATGAGTTGTGTTATTAAGAATTTGTATGGGTTAGTGACAAACACTAGGATGGAGATGTACGACCTATTGAGCTAGATATGCTATTTGCTATTGCTCTAGAAAGGTAAATTCATTAATTACACCTTATTTTTTAGTTTGATGTGGTATACATTGTGTTGGATTTCATAGGTAGTTCCGTTGTCTTCCAGACCCCTAGGGAAAAATCAATAAATGGTCCAGCATATAATGTAGCTTTTGCTAGATGATAATTGGTAGAAGGCTCCTACATACATTTCGTGGTGGTCTTATTAGTCGCATAGCTGGAAAGTCATGACCCCGAGTTTTCCAACCCTTAGCAGGGACCAACCAAGACTAACCATTCTGTTTTCTATACCAATTGCCTCCAATTGTGGTGAATCATGTAATTGCCATTAGAGCAGCTGATGCTCAAACATATTTGTTAAAATCTCTTTTATCAACCAGTCGAATTTTGTATTCAGCCGTTGGTAAATATGGACTACATGTGACTTCAATACAGTAATAATAGTTTTTATGCCTATGTTAGTATCTTTTCAAGCTGATGTCAGTAGGTTTTCTGTTTTTGTTTTAATTGATTTCAAGTCAGTAGCTTGCTATAACTGTTACAGTGGTTTTTCAACACAGTGATAGTAGCTTTCTATCTCTATGTTAGTATCTTTTCAATCTAATCTCAGTAGCTTCTTTGTTTTCATTTTGATTGATTTTAAGTAGTTTTTGTCAATAGCTTATCAAAATGAAAAAGAATGATCCTGAATGAAATTCAATTTTCTTACTGTTGTGATTTCATATTTCAAGCATTTCTTATTTGAAATTTGTGTTACACTATCAACATGTATAATTAGCTGGTTTGTGTAATCAATATTTATGTCAGTAGCTTTTTTATTACTAGTCTAGTAGCTTTGTATATGTGTTATAGTAGCTTTATATCAAAATTAGTAGCTTTTATTAATGGTCCAGTAACTTTGTACAAGTTTTATAGTAGTTTTTTACCTATGTCAGTAGCTTTTTGTTACTGATTTAGTAGCTTTGTACATGTGTTATAGTAGCATTCTGTATTTATGACGGTTGTGATGCCTCGGAAATTTGTAATTATTTTTCGAGGATTTTCCGGAATTTAATTAGTGGTTATTGGATAGTTTTGTGGCTCATGGATGGAGCGGAAGTGTTTCGGGCGAATAATTATTCAGGAATGGTCGTTTTGGGGGGGGGGGGGGCAAGGGTTGACTTTTGATGCGTTGAGATTCTACAAAAAATTCCTTCACGAAAGTTGTAGAGCGCGTCGATACGAGTTCATGGATATGTGGAACGCAGAAATCAGAGTTCGTATGAGAAAGTTATGAGCGTTGAAAAATTTAGAAAGTTACTATATATAGGAGTTTCCCTTTCGGGAAAGTTACTATTTTCATTTTTCCACTTTCCTTTTCCAGAAACCAACTCTTCTCTCTCTTTTCTCTCTCAACTGATACCTTCGGTATCTGGGTTTTTCGACTGACCCGACCCGAACCCGGAAACCTGACTCGGCTTTTCCGACGAGCTCCGGTGGTCTCCGGCGACGAAACTTTCCAGATCACTTCATAGTTGCCGTCCGCTCCTCCCTGTGGTGTCCTCTAGTGACGATTCACGGCGGAGGAGGTGCAGCAAGGCGGCGACTTTTGGAGGAATCTGACCCGATTGGTTCTCCAATATCCGACGTCGGCGAGGCTTCAAACCGAGTTTGGGGAGCTCAGAGCAGCCTCCTTGATCTATCCTTGGTGGGTGTTTGGATCGATTCAAGTGAAACTTGGTCCAACTCAGATTGAACAGTAATTCAAAGCTTGTGAGGTAGTTTTCGACCCTTTATGCTTGTTTTTTGACTTCGAGCAAGTATGAAAATTCACAAGCATGCTTAGATGAGTAGCTTTGATGTTGGGAATTTTGGGAAATAATGAGTTTTGGCCGGCGGCGGTGCGCCACCGTCTGTGACGGCATTCTGGCGGCGTTCCGGCCATATTAGGAACTATTTCTAGTATTATATATCTTCTACTCGTCGATACGAGCGTTTCGATATATAATATGCAAATTTTGGAGTTCGTATGGAATTGTCATGATTTTTACAGTTTCATACCGGTGGATTTATTCAATCTGTGAGAATTTGAGCGTCCGATCGACTTGTGGTTGGGACATGGTCGATCGTATAAGTATTCCGGAGACATTGGGTGGTCTCAGATGTGGTTTCGCCTCATTTGACGTCACTTTGGGGAATTTTGGTTCGATTTAGGGTTTCGAACGTATTCCTTTGTTTCATTGACTGAATCAAGGCTGTACTTTCCTTAGGTACTTGACGAAGTATTCTTGGACGTTAGTTGGTGGTTAGGCTGTTTTTTCTGTATTGAAGACGCAGCGGGAATTTCGAGGTGAGTAATCTTACGAAGTTCATTCACGAACGGGCTTACCTTTATCCTTTTGAGAGTTATTGATTTAACTACAAACTATAGTTGGTATTAGTAGGCATTCCTGAGCGGATGACTACGTATATATATATTTACGTGAAATATATATGTTTTGGTGGGTTTGTAGATTTATGAAAACAATATGCATGAAATGATGCTTTTTATTGTTTTGGGTTGTGGCTTTTGGAAAACAAATGATTGTGGAAATGTTGATTTCGATTTGTTTTGAAAAGTGTTGAGATTTGTGTATTTGTGGAACATTTTAGTTCGCGGTGGGTTATTTAAATATGGGTCTTGTACCAGGAGTAATTGATAGGGATCAATTACGGGGAATCTTTCATTTTAGATTCGTGTAACATTTTGGGTCTACTGTGACTCCTTTAAATGTTTTGGTATTTATACCGTGGATCCAAAGACTTACGAGTTGAGGATTATGGATCACGAAATGTGATCGTGGGTGGGAAAATAGGACTTCACGCCTTTGGCTGGGTTTGTGGATACGATCAGTTAGAGCTCTAGTCTGTCCGTCGTGCTTTGTTTCTTGATTGAAACGTGATTTGTGTGGGTTTATCCCGTGATTTGTTTATTGATTTAAACGTGAATCGTGTGAGTTTATCGCTTGCTTTGTTTCTTGATTGAAACGTGATTTGTGTGGGTTTATCCCGTGATTTGTTTATTGATTTAAATGTGAATCGTGTGAGTTTATCTCGTACTTTATTTCTTGATTGAAACGTGATTTGTTTATTGATTTAAACGTGATTTGTGTGAGTTGTTTCTTGATTGAAACATGTGAGTTTATCTCGTGATTCGTGTGGGTTTATCCCATGCTTTGTTTCTTGATTGAAACATGATTGTGTGGGTTTATCCCGTGATTTGTTTATTGATTTAAACGTGAATCGTGTGAGTTTATCTCGTGATTCGTGTAGGTTTATCCAGTGCTTTGTTTCTTGATTGAAACGTGATTTGTGTGGGTTTATCCCGTGATTTGTTTATTGATTTAAAAGTGAATCGTGTGAGTTTATCTCTTACTTTGTTTCTTGATTGAAACGTGATTTGTTTATTGATTTAAACGTGATTTGTGTGAGTTATTTCTTGATTGAAACGTGTGAGTTTATCTCATGGTTCGTGTGGGTTTATCCGTGCTTTGTTTCTTGATTGAAACGTGATTTGTGTGGGTTTATCCCGTGATTTGTTTATTGATTTAAATGTGATTTGTGTGAGTCTATCTTGTGATTCGTGTGGGTTTATCCCGTGATTTGCTTAAACGTGCGGGTTTTATCCCGTGGTTTTGTGTGAGTTGTTTTGAGTTACTCATACGGGGTTGCAAAAGCTTACCGGGTTTGTTGTGTGATAACCTAGTGCACCATTCCAACGGTATAGGGGTTATTTCTGCAAGTCAGGGTAATCGTGGTTGAAGCTGAGGTAGCTTGTTGGCAGCAGAACATGTAGGAAGCAAATTTGGTTGGCTTTGCCATTGTTATGACTTCCGCTATGTAGTAAACTCTGAGGAGCATTTACGTTTTATCTTGTTGTTGATAATTTAAATCGTAAGCTTATGTAATATATGACTCTGTGGGCGGGTCAATAATTACATAGTGGGTTCAAGGCATCAATACGTATGTAGTTTAAAGGAAAAAGTTTCCAGGTGCTTGGTATTGATGGTTGAACGATCACGCATATGTAATTATGGGATTATATATCGATTTTTAGTTGTGTTAAAAATCAGGGGGCGTGACAACGGTAGCATTTTAGATTGCTTATTTTTTATCTAGTTGATAAAGAGTGTCATGTTTGTAGCACAGCTGTACATTGTTGTTTTAACTTTAATTTCAAATACTAATATTTTGTTGTATCTTTGTTCTTGCAGAGTTCTTCTCCTTTGCATTTGTAGTAGTAGATTTAAAAAATCATGTGAATTTGGATATTGAAGCCTCCATTGACCAAGAGATCATTCGGCCAACCAAAAAATGTTGAAATGAAATTTTGTGCTAAAGGTGGCAAATGATGCCTATGGGTTTAGAGCATCACCATTGAAAAATGATAGTAGCATTACAATATTGACAATAGCTTTATACAACTATTGTAATAGATTTTCACAACTATGGTAGTGACTTTTTACAAGTATGGAAGTAGCTTTTTATATAGTTACATTATTGTTGAACCCAGCATACGTTTTGTAACATTGAATATGTTTTCTTTTCTCGATTCCAGTAGCATTTTATTTTGTTGTATCCTTTATATTGTCATAGTTTTCTTAGTCACTGAGAATAGCTTTCTCAATCTCCGAAAGTAGCTTTTGTTCTACTTGATTATTGCTTTTGGCGTTGATGAAAGTAAGTTTCGGTGATGCGAGAGTAGATTTTCTTACTGGTGAGTGTAGCTTTCTGGTGTTGGTGATGGTAACGTTTATCGCTGGTGAGCGTAGCTTTTGGTGTTGGTGACAGTAGCTTTTGGTTTTGGAGAGTGTAGCTTTTGTTGGTGACAGTAGCTTTTGTTACTAGTGACAGTAGCTTTTGTGACATAGCTAGAAATCTCACCGGAGTAGCTTTTGTTGCTAGTGACAGTAGATTTTGATACTGGCGACAGTAGTTTTTGTGACCTCGCCAGAGATTGCCGGAAATCTCATCAGAATAGCTTTTGTTGCTGGCGACAGTAGCTTTTGGTGTTAGTGACAGTAGCTTTTTGTGGTCGCCGGAAGTTGGCCGGAGACCTCACTGGAGAAGAGAGAGGATGATTGTTAACTTTTTACTCTAGTGGCATTTATATAAATATATTAATTTTTATATCCAAAATTTAACACATTTTTTATTCTAGTGGTCTTATGAGGGAAAAAAATAGTTGGTGGCCTTATGGCTAAAAGAACATTCAAATATGCACTTATATGTAATTAACCCTAAATTTTTATGTGCAGGAGTCACAGAAAAGATCAGATCGAATTAAATTAAGATTAAAGATGCAAATGATGAATCCAGACATAGATATGTGGTTAAATAAATACTATCTTTCTAGACAAAATAAGAAGTTGATGAAGAAGGTGATCATGATCGAAAAACATTCTACAAAAGCTTGAAGAAAACAAAGACGTTGATGTGCAGATTTGTTTCTTCTTCTTCCTATAGTATACAGGAGACAAATCATGAGTCTTTCCCTGCTTGGCTTGTTTACAGAAAGTAAGTATATTTGTTCATAACGCTTTTCAGAAGAAAGAAAATAATTATATTTTACAAGAAAACAATACATTAGCGATTTATCTCTACATTTTAATTTCTCGATTGAGTACTAATTTTACTTATGTGATCAATTTTCCTAGGTAGCGATGTTCAATATATATGAAGATATGAGTTTTGAAAGCAATTGTTAAACATCTTGAACTAGTGACATATACAAAAAACTGCTATATTATTCGAAGGGGGAACCACTTTGGAATGTGATCTTCATCACGCAAGGCACTGCATTGAGGTACAAAACTAGTAATAATGTCAATATGGAGGAACTATATGTAGAATCATTGTAAATCTGTATGTAATTAGGATTTTATTTATTAGGATATCCTGTCACTACTAGAAAATTAGTCTTTTACGACGCGCAAATTACGGCGTGCATATCATGTGCGCCGTAAAAGAGTCTCATTACGGCGTGTTTTTTTATGTGCCGTAACAGAATTCTCTTTTTGGTCATTTACGACGTGCTTTCCGTGTGTGCCGTAAATGACAAATTATATTTACGGCGTACTTTTTTGTGAGCCGTAAAAGACTTTCATTTTTTATCTTTTACGGCGTATTTATCATGTATGCCGTAAATGACTTTTCTATCATTTACGGCGTGCTTTATAAGTGTGCTGTAAAAGACATGTGTTTCTAATCTTTTACGGCGTGTTTTTGAAGAGCGCCTTAAATGTCACAAAATTTCAAGAGCCCGCTAATAATTTTCGGCTAACAATTAAACTTCCCTCTTCTTGTATCCTAGATCTCTCTCTCTCTTCTTATCCTTGCGACCTTGCCTACTCCAATGAGAGTTACCGGACGGGATGTTCCTCTCTGGGAAGTTTGGGTTTCTGTTAGATCTGGAGTAGGACTCGGTTCACACACTCTATTCACGTAGCTCTGCCTCTCTCTCTATACATGCCGACGTCCATTCTGCGTTATCTGTAGCAGCGCTCCGACATCATTTTCAGATATGTGGCAGGCTCTCTCTATTAGAGCTGGATCTCGAGATACTTCATATTGTGTTCAGATCTATGGTAACCTCTCTGTTATTTCTGATTTTCCATGTTTTTTTGCTATCGCCAGTTGTCTCTCCTCTTTCATGCATATCGATTGTGTTGATCTTTGATTGTAATTGGTACTGTGCGAATTTCATTCGATTTGGGTCTATTTAGAGCTCAAGATCTAATTTTGATTCGGTTTTCTTTATGCGTTTTCAGGGTTGTGATTATACAGTTTCGAGACAGGCTACGGTACCCCCAGTATGGGATACCTTTTTTTTTTTTTTTTTAATATACAATAATTTAATATTGTGGTAACCTGATGAATTGGTCATCAGGTTACCCAATCAATTTTTGACACATGGCATTTAAAAAAAAACAAAATTACTAATTTAACAACACATTTGTCATTAATTTGTAATATTGTCTATATACATGTAAATATTTTCTTAAATGGAGTAAATACCAAATGTTTACCTCAATTACACAATTGAGAACCATATTACATGAATGAGGACATATGTTTTATTTGGTAGAAAATATGAAGATTTACCACTTGTACAACACATTTGTCGTCAATGTTGTAAAATAGTTCATAAACTGGTAGATATTGTCTTAGAAATTGTAATTACCACAAACAGGACAGTTATTACGAATTTTTAATCATTTGTCCTTATATTCGTAATAAGCGATGTCAGAGATGTAATTATTTTCTCAATGAGGAAGATTAAACAAGGTACAACCCCAATTACACAATCGAGAAGTAAATTATGTGATTCAGTACACATGCTCTATTTAGTATTAATATTAAGACTTACCATTTGTAGAACACATTTGTCTTCAATTTTTGTAAATAGTTCATAAACTAGTAAATGTTGCCTTAGACTTGTAATTACCAAAAATAGGACATTTATTACAATATTTTGATCATTTGTCCTTACATTCGTATAATCAATCCAAGAGATGTAACTATTTTCTCAATATGGAACATTACACAAAATACTACCCAGTTACACATTCGAGAACCCTATTACGTGAATGAGGACACTTGCTCTATTTGATATGAAATATGAAGATTTACCACTTGTACAACACATTTGTCGTCAATGTTGTAAATGGTTCATAAACTGGTAGATATTGTCTTAGAAATTGTAATTACCACAAACAGGACAGTTATTACGAATTTTTAATCATTTGTCCTTATATTCGTAATAAGCGATGTCAGAGATGTAATTATTTTCTCAATGAGGAAGATTACACAAGGTACAACCCATTACACAATCGAGAAGTAAATTATGTGATTCAGGACACATGCTCTATTTAGTATTATATTAAGACTTAACCATTGTAGAACACATTTGTCTTCAATTTTGTAAAATAGTTCATAAACTAGTAATGTTACCTTAAAACTTGTAATTACCAAAATAGGACATTTATTACAATATTTTTGATCATTTGTCCTTACATTCGTCATAATCAATCCAAGAGATGTAACTAGTTTCTCAATATGGAACATTACACAAAATACTACCCCAGTTACACATTCGAGAACCCTATTACGTGAATGAGGACACTTGCTCTATTTGATATGAAATATGAAGATTTACCAATTGTACAACACATTTGTCGTAAATGTTGTAAAATGGTTCATAAATTGGTAAATATTGTCTTAGACCTTGTAATTACCACAAATAGGACAATTATTACAAAATGTTAATCATTTGTCCTTATATTCGTAATAATCGTTGTTAGAGATGTAATTATTTTCTCAATGAGGAAGATTACACAAGGTACAACCCTAATTATACAACTGAGAAGTAAATTATGTAATTGAGGACACATTTTGGTATTAATATTAAGAATTACCATTTGGAGAACACATTTGTCTTCAATTTTGTAAAATAGTTCATAAACTAGTAAATATTGTATTAGACTTGTAATTACTAAAATAGGACATTTATTACAATATTTTTGAGTATTTGTCCTTACATTCATAATAATCGATCCAAGAGATGTAACTATTTTCTCAATACACAACATTAACAAAATACTACTCAGTTACACATTCGAGAACCATATTACGTGAATGAGGACACTTGCACTATTTGGTATGAAATATGAAGATTTACCACCTATACAACATTTGTCGTCATTTTGTAAAATGGTTCATAAATTGGTAAATATTGTTGTAGACCTTGTAATTACTACAAACAGGACAGTTATTACAAATTTTTATCATTTATCCTTATTTGTAATAGCGTTATCAGAGATGTAATTATTTTCTCAATGAGGAAAATTACACAAGGTACAACCCCATTGTCTTCAATTTTGTAAAATTTATTTCAATATTTTTGATAATTGTCCTTACATTCGTAATAATCGATATCAGAAATGTAACTATTTTCTAAATACGGAACATTACACAGATACAACTCAATTACATATTCGAGAACTTTATTACATGAATGAGGACACATGCTCTATTTATATTTCATCTTAAACCAAGGTTTGGAATTGAGGAAGAGTAGAGAATTGGTGCTGGAGGTTGATCAAAGCCTTTGCCAGTTGAAAGGTGGGATTGTGCAGTACATAAATTGAAGAATAAGGATTTTGGGTGAAAGTTGTTGACGGCACTGACCAAATTGAGGTAAGAAGCATTCTTGGTTTGGATTTAATTCTTAGTTGGGTTTAATTGAAACTAAGGTAGGGTCTGGCATCAAGGCAGACTTGAACAGGAATAGTGTAGTTAGAGGGGGGACTTGCTTCCCAGAAGTTACTTGGATATCCTGGTGAGCTAGACCTTACTTGGATATCCAGGTGTGCTAGCCTTACTTGGATATCCTGGTGAGCTAGACCTTACTTGGATATCCAGGTGTGCTAGACCTTACTTGGATAATGGTAGAAGTAAAGTATTGTCGATACCTTAATTGAATGTTGAAGGCTTTGTATGGTTTTGAGATTCCATTGAACTGCATGTTGGTATATGTATAATTGTCCTATTCTGGAGTTAAGTTGCAAATTCGGGTGAGTTTGGCAGAAATTAAATTATAGTTAAAGGTTTGGTTTGGTGCTGTGGAAATTAGTTGTTCGCGTTGAACTATTTACGTGATTTAGGATTGGTCGAATTGGTATATAGGTGAAGGATATCTACTTGTACCTAGAAAGTTATTAACTGTAAATATCGGGACTTATGACTCCAGTTACCCGAAGAACGGAGGTGCGGAGCTCTCGGCAGTCTGGGTTGCACCCGTTTGTGGAAACTGATTGCACGGGTGCTTGCTGCAACCATTGTTATGCCGTGCGCGATGTTGTCTGGCTGCTCCTTTGCGTTAGCCTCGCTGCTGCACACATGTTGGATACGTAATGCAGCTTGGATACGATGGTGTCAAACGCCGACGATAGTTAACATGGTTGTAAGTACATATGATTCCACTATGAGTAAACATAACTATTAACTCTTAGACGATAACACTTCTAACATGTGCAGCCAATAAACAATACTAATGGCTTATATTTATTTAAGCACTCTATAAACTATGAGCACTTTTGTTTTGGTTCTTTTAACACTTGCACAAAACACAACTCTGCCTTCTCATTCTAACCCCATTAGCCCAATTGCTATGAATATCATTTTATTTTAAGCCATCACCCCAACTGCAATTTCTAATGACACAAATGTAGACTAAATGCATAATTATTCGTGCGACAATGTAGTTTGGCATAAAGTATTTATATAGCTCCAAAACTAATATATGAAAAAATAATAAACTAATAAAAAGTTTTAAGAAAGACTAATTTAGATCCAAAAACTAATTTGTCATGTGTAGACTTATTTTCGAGAATTTCTATTTTTTGCACCAAGAGGGCGACCACGACCCCTTATTTGTGACAAATTTATTTTAAGCCATCACCCCACCTCATGTGTAGACTTAATTGTATAGAAAATATTTACAAGGACAAATTATTAAATTAATTTTTCTATAGCTGATTATATTAACTTAATTAGTATATAAGTTTAGTGTTCAGAATAACTAATCATGAAGATTTTGTACTTCAAGTTTTAGTACATGCATAATAGAGATAGAACCCATGGAAAATGGCTATGAAAAGCACCCTCATAGTATATTAGTGACTAACTAAAAAACTGTGTTTTTTGTGTTGATGATATTGAAGTCATTCTAGTTGACCGAATGGATAGATCAAGATCCAAACAACGAAAATAGCTAAAACATATAACATTACCTTTTCTTCTTATCATGACAACATCTGACGGTCAGTTTTGATAAATTCTATTTCCTCCACCTTATTTCATATATCTAATAAACAATACTTATTTCATAAATCTAATAAACAAGTTGACAATATTAGTAGGCATATAAAGATTTTGTGCAGTTCAAAAAACTAAAATTGAAAATCGATAAATTTGATATTACCTATCTGTATATGACATAAATAGGTACTATGTAAAAACATTTACTCGAGTCGCTGTCATTTTGACATCAACAAAAGCGGTCAACCCTTTATACACATATACTTCCCTAAAGAGAGTTGGACCATTGTGAGATAAACTTTCTGAAATTTTTACATTGGTTGATATACTTCATATCTATGAGAGTGTCAGAGTTACAGATCCAAAAAAGAAGTTGCAAATGAGCGGTTAAGTGCATATTAGTTTTCTCGTGGTATTTAGGTTTAAGATTGACCTAGTAGATCAAGACCCAAACAACGACGAAAATAGCTGAAATGCGTATAATAACTATTTGTTCTTATCATGATAACATCCAACACTCAATTTTGATAAACTCTATTCCCCATTTTCTCCCTCCTTTTGAGACCGATATGCGTATAATGAAGCTGACATGTTTATCGTGTATATATAGAAAAAAAACATGAATTCAGATGCTTGTGTATATAATCAACATTTTTGTTTAGTTTACTTCTATGCATCTACATGATCGTATTTATTCATATATTGGTATCTATGTTTACAGTTAATGGGACTGGTGATCGGATTTTATCATATATTGGTATCTATGTTTGCAGTTACTGGGACTGGTACAACGATATTGCATTCTAGCATAATTCCAAGGCTCTGCCTCTCTTTATAGCATTCATTTACATGCTAAATGCAACTTTTATGTTTGAACATTCCTAAAAGAAGCCTAGTTATTTCTACTCTTTATGTTGAACTTAAAAATACCGTTGTCATTTGGTTTTTATGGCGACAATATGGGACCTTCCCTTTCAAAATGATGAGGAAGAGGGGGCATAATTTCCAACTAAAACAAAAGGGAAGCGAATGCCCCAAAAGATTTACATCCACAACTCTCTTTTTTGAAAATAAAAATGAAATCACAAAAAACATTAGACTCTATCAACTTCAACGAATTCCATAAATCAGACTTTGACACATATTGCGACCAAAAGATTGAAATTGTAATTTCAGATACTACCAACCTTATAGTATTGAGATTCTTTTTAGTGACCAAAAGAACATAAATGAATGCTTTTATTTCTAATGAACAATTAAATCCAAATGCGAGCCATCAAAAGTTTGCATTCACACGCTACGTGAAAAGCAAAACTAATTAACCTCTGCTTTGCACTTTAAATTTCTTCAATTGATCCTCACCACAAAGTTTACAATCCAATACCCCAATTCATTAAATGCACTTAATAACAGAAAAACAACGGAAACAAAAAGCATGTACCATATACAACTGCCTTTTTTTATCAGGCTTTCTATCTACTAATTCAAAGAACTCCTCGAGCGGGTGGGTCATCGTCCGAGCCATAGATGCAACACCAGAAACTTCTGATTTGGCTGCAGCAAACAGTGTTCTCCTGAAATACCTTAATAGGAGACAGACCATCAATGGTTCTCCAAGAATTAGTTTCCTTCTAAGATATATTTTGTTTCAAAACCTGAAAAACCATATGAAAAGGTATAATCACAATAATGGAAGCAAACAATGAACAAAACCAGACCAAAAATTACAATCAACAAAACAAAGATACTGTGCATTACAATTTACAAACACTAATACAATAATATAAACAGATTCTTCGTAAACAATCTTCCAAAAATTGAGAAATTTTTTTGGAATAGCACACAACAGATTAAAATGCATATGAGAAGTTGGAATAGCACACAACAGATTGTAACTTCGAATCTTCTTGTTCTTGATTCCCATCCAGAAGTTGCTTCTTGGAATAGCACACAACAGATTAAAATGCATAGTACTTGGAGTAAAAAATAAAATTCAATGTATATGACCAATTTCAAATCAGCCCTGAACTGATCTTGACATTTTCTCCTCTTGCTTAATCATATATGCGTGCAATTAATAGACTAGTTTCATCCATCTGATGGACGAACTTACAGATGTGTTCAAGGTCTTAATTTCAAGTCTTAATGCAGAACACTTCATCCCAAAGATTGCTCCATAATTAAGCTGTCAAAGGTGCACAAATTTAGAAGACTGATGAATTCATGAAATTTTGAAATGACTAAAACTGAAAACATTGTAAAGTAAACTTGAAAACCTATCAAATGACCTTTGTTGTATTTTTTGAGGTTAAAATAATTATGTTTTATTTCTTTGAACATAGCCCAAAAGTGCAAGCTGGAAATTGCAATGGTTTAATAGACAATAAAATTGCAAGTGGCAAAAGAAAAAGCAGGACAAAAGAAGATTCATTCCCCAAAGTTAGTTCTCCATAACCTTGAACAAATCCAAGGCCCTCCATCAGCTTGTGGCATACATATAGATAAGAACAAATAAAAAGAGTTGTGCATAAAGAGTCAAAATGACTATTACCCAAAATGCTGGCAAAGCACATAATCTCCTCCAAGGCCCTCCATCATGGTATGAGCTTCCCTCATCCCCATGTATCTCTTCAGCCTGACCTGAATGGATAAACAAACACTGCATAAATAGGTAATCATAAAAAAAATGAAAATACAAAACTAAAAAGAAAGTATGTACTAAAATTTGACATTTGGGGGGGGGGGGGGGGCGGGGGCTGGCGGCGGAGGCGGATTACTATCATGTGTCTTCTCGTAATTTGACATGGGGGGAACTAAATCTTTTCTGCTCACGACTCTCATAAAAGATATCTTTCATTCCTCCCTTGATTCTCTATTCTTTGATAAAACAAAAGGATTATCCTATTTTGCGATGATACAATTCAACTTAAGAAACATTCAAACAACTACACAGGATAAGAACAAATGATAGATAAAACAGTGAATGGATATATTTTAAACTTATAGAGACTTAAAAGTTTTGGAGACAAAACATTTGCCGAGAATAAGTAAAAGAGTTATTTTGAAACACACTTGCATTATATCGGCTAATCTTTGTGATTTCTGCAATTTTGAAACACCATCCAGATTACATATATAGTTCAGCGTCTCTAAGTCTGCTAGGTTACAATGCAGCTCCTTAGTCATTGAAACTTTTGGTTTTCATATTTCAGGAGATATTAACAACTGCAGTGGCTGGTCCTTTACAATTGCTATAAGTGCCAATAACAATACTCAGAAGAAGACTAAAATATCTAGGTAATGAATAGGGACATGAGCTAAGTGAATGGCTGAAGAGGAGAATATTCAATTATGTGTGTGTGTACAGTGTGTGTGTGTATAAATAAAAGGCCAGAGAATAACATAGCATAAACTCAGGCACATCCAAAAAAATAAAACAAATAAGAGCAAACTCAACCATCAGATAACAACATATATTTTAAAAAAATCAAAGAAAAAAAAGCCAAAATGAGTAATGAGCACAACCTAGAGAATAAAAACAACATTACAAAAACGTAAAAGAGGAAAGAGAGAAGGTTACCTGATGCAGACATGCCGAAAGTGAGACTCAATTAGTATCAACACAGTCCACACCTATAGCAGCAGCAGTAAATTAAAAACTTTATATATATGCAGACAAACCCAATCAAAATCAAATGCAGAAAAATACAAAACAAAGCATTTAAAAAGAGCACTACCTTAATTTCAAGACTAACCTAAAATTTGTGAGACTACTTCAATGAGAAATTGCAGCCGCCATTAGTAGAGAAACCTTCTTTTTCTGTCCAACAAAATAACCATCAAGTTTTGGTGAAGGATTAATCAGAATCTTCAAGTTTAAAGTATGTGCAACACTCGGAGAAGAAAAGACCAATGCACACTGGCACAATACATATTATTTATTTTATTTTTTTAATATCATTGGCCTGAAACCTAACGGTAAGCTCCAAGTGTAAAATACTCATTTTGTTCTTTTCTTGGTAATTTACTGAAGGCTTAAGCAAACTAATACTTGATCTACAACAACTATAAGAAACAGAGTGAATAGAATCAATAGCACACTTGCTTTGATCATATATTACAGTATTTATACAGAGAGTTTGAGTCCTATACAAACTAAATCTTAACATGCTTGATACTTAAGCAATAGATACAGAAAGATACAGAACGTGGAGAGCAAGTATAATTATTAAGAACATTCAGGAATATATGCAGACGTGGTTCTTTCCTTATTGTGTTCATTACACCCCCGCAAGCGAAGTGGCCTAGGAAGGACAGGAAGCTTGGAAACTAAGAATGTGAAGCGAGAGGGAAGAAGCCCTTTGGTAAAGATATCAGCTGTTTGATCAGCAGTACAGACATAACCCACTTGAAGCTCATGTCGAACCACCTTCTCGCGAACATAATGAAAATCAACTTCAACATGACGAGTGCGAGCATGAAACACCGGGTTAGAAGCAAGAGAAATGGCACTGATGTTATCACACCAGAGCTTAGGACAAGCAAGAGACAAATGCAAATCACGAAATAAGGCACGAACCCAAGAGATAGCAGCAGCAGTATAAGCAAGTTGTCGATATTCGGCCTCTGTACTGGACCGTGAAACATTCCCTTGCTTCTTGGAGCTCCAACAAACTAAGTTGGAACCAAGATACATACAATACCCACCGGTAGAGCGACGATCATCAGGATCACCCGCATAATCCGCATCGGAATAAGCAAGAAGATGAAGAGAAGAGGCTTGTAGAAGATACCATGATATGGAGTATGCTTAACATATCGCAAAATGCGCTTGACTGCAACCCAATGTGTAGAAGTGGGACGATGCATAAATTGGCAGACCTGGTTGACGGCGAAAGAGAGATCAGGACGGGTGAGAGTGAGATACTGAAGGGCACCCACAACACTACGGTATTCAGTAGGATCAGGAAGAACGTTACCATCATGCGCACTAAGACGTTGACGAGACGCAGGTGTAGAAACTGGTTTGACATCAAGCATGTTGGTACGCTTCAAAAGATCAAGAGCATATTTAGACTGAGACAAAGAAAGTCCTGTAGAAGTACGAACAGCCTCAACCCCCAAAAAATAACTAAGAGAACCCAAATTCTTCATAGAAAATAGCTTGCCCAAATCAACAATCAAATCAGCTATATGACGAGAATTGTTCCCAGTAATAAGAATGTCATCCACATAAATGAGTAAATAGATAAGAGTAGGGCCTTGATGAAAGATGAAAAGAGAGTGATCAGCCATAGAAGCCACAAAACCCAAATCCTCCAAATAAGCAGAAAAGCAATGGAACCAGGCACGAGGGGCCTGTTTTAAACCATAAAGAGACCGACGGAGCTTGCACACATGATGAGGAAACTGAGCATCAATAAACCCAATAGGCTGCCGCATATACACATCTTCAAATAAATTGCCATGAAGAAAAGCATTGTGAACATCCAATTGTTGAATAGGCCAGTTAGCACTAACAGCAATGGCCAATATAATACGAATAGTAGTATGTTTCACAACAGGACTAAAGGTTTCAGAATAATCCAAACCTTCCTGTTGGTGAAACCCATTAGCAACCAAACGAGCCTTGTAACGCTCAATGGAACCATCAGACTTGCGCTTGATACGGAAGACCCATTTATTTGGCAAGATGTTCATAGAGGGTTGAGGAGGAACCAAAGTCCAAGTCCCAGCACGTTGAAGAGCATTGAACTCCTCAGCCATGGCCTCTCTCCAGCGAGCATGTTTAGCTGCTTGACTATAAGAAGTGGGCTCAATAAGATTAGCATCAACAACAGCAGTTAAGGCATATTTCGGATTCGGTTTCCGAATATTATCTTTCCCACGAGTTAACATGGAGTGAGCATTAGAAGAAGCCGGACCATGAGTACTGGACGAAGAGACGGTAGAGGATGGTGCAGAAGAATCAGGTTGAATGGGAATAGCGTCAGGAGGCGCCTGGGGAAGAATTACGGGACGACGTGAGTAAACACGCAAAGGTAAAGGAGAAGAGAGACGTGGTTGGCAAGGCAGTAACGGTTGGAGAAGGAGAAGATGGAGGAGCAGATTCTTTTGAAGGCAAAGACGTATGCATGGGAGGTGATGGGTGGGAATATGAGAAGGGCTAGAGAAGGACAAGGTAGATGGAGGTTGTTGAGGGGATAGAGTGTGGGATGGACGTGACAACAAATCACAAGAGAAAAATTCAAGGGGTTGCTGCGACGAAGACACCCCGGAGGCACAACATCGATGGTCTCTTGAAAAGGAAAAGAATGTTCATCAAATAAAACATGACGGGAAAAATAATACGACCACTTGACCTATCAAGACATCGATAACCCAAATGATGAAGAGAATACCCTAAGAAAACACATCGCTTAGACCTCAGTTCAAGTTTATGAGCATTATAAGGACGTAAGTACGGATAACATGCACAGCCGAAAACCCGTAAAAAATCATAGTGAGGAGCTCGACGAAACAATTTTCATAAGGAGAGACATAATGAAGAACACGAGAGGGCAAACGATTAATCACATATAAAGCAGCATTGAGAGATTCGACCCAATAACTAGATCCCATTGAGGCATTAGAAAGCATAGTGAGAGCAGTTTCAACAAGATGACGATGTTTGCGTTCGGCTAAACCATTTTGTTCAGGGTGATGAGGGCAAGATAAACGATGAGTGATTCCATTGGTGGCCAAATAATTTTTGAACAAAGTGCTAGTATATTCACCACCCCGTCAGTTTGGAAAGCCTTAATGGGACATGAAAACAATTTTTCAACATGAGTACGAAAGTGAACAAAATGAGAAAACACTTCATGCTTAAATTTCATGGGATAAATCCAAGAATAACGAGAGAAATCATCCACAAATAGAACATAATATTTAAATCCAGAAATTGAGAAACAAGATGAGCTCCAAACATCGGAGTGTATAAGTTCTAATGGAAATTGAGAAACAGACTTCGACAAAGTAAAAGGCAATTTATGACTCTTGCCCAATGGACAAAACTGACAAAATTCTAAAGAAGGAGAGCCTGAAAGAGGTAATAATTTATGGGAGAATAGACGCTTCATGATAGGAAAGGACGGATGACCAAGCCGGGAGTGCCAAACTTGAGCATTGACTCGAACACCAACTAGACCAAACAATGTGTGTGACGAAGAGGAACGATTTGAATCGGAGGAGAAAGGAAAGAGACCATCATCAGTCGACCCGCGGAAAAGCGTCCTCTGTGTCGCGCGATCCTTCACAAGAAAACAATTGGGATAAAGGACAAAATAACAAGAATTATCATGCATAAACTTATTGGCAGAAAGAAGATTAGAAGTAGCATTAGGGCAATGAAGAACGTCTTTCAACAGAAAGGAATTGGAATTAAGAGAAAGGGAAGAATTGCCAATGTGTGAAATGTTCAAACCTGAACCACCAGCAATACCGTCAATAGTATCATCGCCATGATATTCTCGAGGATGAGCCAAGCGACCCAAGTTATTGGTGATGTGAGCATTCGCTCCAGTATCAAGCAACCAAGCAGAAGAACTTGGGCGAGAAGATGCTTGAGCAGCCATGGCAGTAAGACGTTGGGTTGGAATGCGACCCTCATAAGACAAGTTCATACGCTGAAAGCAATCCAAAGCATTATGGCCAGATCGTCCACAAATCTGACATGGAACACGACCCGCACTAGAAAAAGACGGAGAGGAGCCAGGTACAATATTCTGATGAGAAGGTCCAGGACCAAGAAGAGAGCCAGCAGTACGGTTGTTGGCACCAGAGAAAGAATGGCTGCCAAGATTATTGGAGCGAGCACTACCATAACCACGACCATTAGCAGAATGAGGAATACCACCAGAAAAGAAACCACGACCCCGACCGCGGATACTACCACGAGATCGAGATGCAACAAGAGCAGTGTGACCATTATCAATAGCAGGAATTGTGTGATTTGCCAACCTGCGCTCAGCATTGAGTAAAAGTGCTTCAAGAGCATCATAAGTAATAGGAGTATCACGGGCTTGGGCGGAGCTAACAGTTGTTTCATACAAAGGACCAACATTATGCATGATAATAGAGACAAGATCATTGTCAGGAATAGGATTACCAGCAAGGGCCAAGTTATCAGCAATGGCATTGATTTTGTCGAGAAAATCAGAAATAGACAAGTCACCTCGAGTAGTGCGAAGCAATTCACTACGTAACTGGAGGATACGGTTTTGAGATTGCGAGGCATAGCGTTTTTCCAAGGCCAGCCAAGTAGAACGAGAAGAAGTAGAGCGGGCGACAGGTGCGAGGACAGAAGGAGTGAGGGAGCCATTGATCCAACTGAGAATCATTTGATCTTTGAGAATCCATGCTTCATACTCGGGGTTCACAGCATCAATTGCTTTCCCTTTATCATCCTTGAGATGAGCAGGAGGACATGGAAGAGTGCCGTCAGCAATGCCCATCAGACCACGACTCTTCAGGATGGGAACAATCTGAGCAAGCCAGAGAGGGTAGTTAGTACGGTCAAGCTTGATGGATAAGAGATTAGTCACGGTGGGAACAGAATTGGAGGAAGATGAATCTGTGGAACTGGAGGTAGCCATGAGGGAGAGAGAGAGAGGAGGGGGAAAAAAAATGTTATAAGGTCGTTTGACGCTTATAGCTTTGATACCATATAAGAAACAGAGTGAATAGAATCAATAGCACACTTGCTTTGATCATATATTACAGTATTTATACAGAGAGTTTGAGTCCTATACAAACTAAATCTTAACATGCTTGATACTTAAGCAATAGATACAGAAAGATACAGAACGTGGAGAGCAAGTATAATTATTAAGAACATTCAGGAATATATGCAGACGTGGTTCTTTCCTTATTGTGTTCATTACAAACAAAGAAAAGATGATATATCATGTGGACACGCAATAGCAATAAGTAAAAGAAGATTAATTAGCAAATATTACCCATCGGAAGTGTTTTGAAGATCCCAGCCAGACAAATCTGCAGCTTCTGTGAGAGCAGCTCTCCAACTTTGCACCTTATCTTCATCTATATCTTTATGTTTCTGATCAAGTGCCTCTGCAAAAGTACCACTCTGTTTCCTGACATCTGAAGGATCAACATCAAAGAACACTGGGAAGACTATTTGCCCCAGTGTGCTTCTACACTCCATGATCTTTACCAGCTCCTCAAGACACCAACTAGAATCCGCATACCACCTCGAGAAGACAATTACAGAGATCCTCGATCCTTGGATTGCCCGCGCCAGTTCCACAGTTATATTTTCCCCTCTTCTAAGTTCATTGTCATCAAGAAAGACGAGACAGGCTACGGTACCCCCAGAAAGTAGTCGAGATGTTCATGTGATACAGATCGATTGAAAAGTAAGAGCCGAGTTACCACCGTTAGTTCGTCACCATCGAGTGTAGAAACGGCCATCGACGCCTCAACGATCGAGGAGACACGCCTCTTGTTTCTATGCCGTCCGGTGCTTTCTCCAACCCTCTCCTACTCTTTTAGGTTTGACTTTTCAAAACTTTGTGCTTGCGGTTCTTTTTAATTCGGATTCTGAAGCTTTATTTATCTTGTTTGTGGTGATTTTGTAATGGTTTTGTTGAATTTTGCTCAAGACGAAGCAAAAGAAGGAGCCTTTCACCGCTAAAATTCCAAAGAAGCCCAAGAAGAAGGTAGAGAGGAACTGGAATTAAATATTAAGGATGAATCTGATGAGTTCAGATTACCAACTGACCAGGTTTGCTTCTTTCACATGACTTACTGGAATATTAATTGATAAGTATCTAGTTTTCGTTCCTGCTTAAATTTTCAACGTCTTTTTCCTAATGATATAGGAACTAGAACAAGAGGCGCATCAACCTCCTGATCTTTCACACCTTCAGGGGAGGTTAAAAGAGAGTAAGTTGTACCTCCACTAGTTTATGTATTATATGTTTGGGCTCATACTATGGCTACAATGACTTTTTGATTGGAGCTTTAGTAGAGGTGACTGATTGCTTCTTTAATGTTGTGATGGAGCTGTTGGAAAAACTTGCATGCTGATCTCTTATACCAACATTACCTTCCCCACTGTAAGAAGCATGGTGTTAATTTCATCATGATTCATATATAACTAATCAGTCAAGTTTGTTTCATTGATTTATGACATATTTTTTAATTGCTAATGTGGTGGTGGATGGAAGCACAGTTAACCTTTGGATTATGGGACACTGCAGGTAAGTAATTGTTCTATGTGGGTGCTTGGTTTCTACTAGTCTGCTATTTTACCATGGTGAAGATTATCAAGGTTATATTACTGATTGAAGTAACTGCCCTACATAACACAAAATGACTAATAATATAGCCTGGATAACAAAAACTGTGTTATTCCTAAGAAAATGTTCTTTTAAAAGACTTTATGCCATCATATTTTCACTTTCTGTCTGGATTATTAATTTGGTGGATTTTGCATAAAAGATGGTTTGGATTGATAATATGTTAGAATAAATACCATGAACCTTCACATATGTGCAATATGCATATGCTTAATCTGTAATTATATGATTGGGAGAAAATTGAGCGCTTGTTACTAAGTTTGGGATGTTCTAACTTGCTTCGTTACTATGTTTCAGGCTGGTCTTATAAGCGCTTATATCATAAAAACACTCTACTTTGGAAGGTATGAGGGAACACTTCTGGAATGTTGACCCATTATTTGGTGCTGCATTCATTTCTGTATGTATAAACAATATATATTCCAGGACTAGTAGTCACTTATGGTCCAGTGAATGAGATAGATTTTTTATTGTAATAGAAATACATATACAAAGAATAGGAAGAAAATGAATTTATAGAAGATAATTAAGCTCAGCGTATGCACTTAGTTTCTGGTTTTTACTTGACATCAGCAAGATTAAAATCTGCTAAAATTATAATGGCATATGTGTTCCTGCGCTTATTATAAAGTTAAGCAAAAGCTAAGTTTATTAAATTATGACCATCTGCGTAGTTAGCAAATTTGAATAGCAATTAGATGGAAAGACTTGTACTGTGGAACTATACTTAACCAATTTCCCTGACATTATGAATTTATGATTCTCTTGGCAACAGGCATTCTACAGATCGTGAAGTTGCTCTCATGATGCTTATGGCTTATTTGTCATACATGTTGGCTGAGGTACCCTAAAACAGAATATGGATAACTACAACTACTTGGAACTTAATTATGAAGGTTTTAAGTGAATGCAGAAGATTATTACAAAGGAACTGATAATGTTTTAGATTTTAGCATGGTGATGATATGTTGGTTTAGTTAAGTTGTTTTTGTACAATACTCAATTGTTGTTGGCATATAAATGTATAATTTACATTTTCTAATGTGATACTTGCAGTTTGTAATCTCTCTTTTTATCTCAATAAATTGTATAGATTTATTTCGATTTTGAAATGGTATCACAACATTTACAGGGAAAAAAAAAAATCAGTGCAAATGTTACGCGTCTTAAATATATCCTTACGACCACATTTACGGCGTGCTTGTTAATCAATCACAACAAGCTTGTTAATTAATTACGGCGTGCTTTAGATATCACTTACGGCGTGCTTTCCAATTTGAAAATTGAAAAAAAAAAATTTTAAAACTCTTTTACAGCGCTCATTTTTTCTCTCTTACAGCGTGCTTATGTGATCAATTACGGCGCACTTATTGGTTATTTACGGCGCGCTTTAATGTTTCAAAATCGAAATTAAGAATTTTTGAAACCCTTTTACGGCGCTCTTTTATATCTTTCACGGCGCGCTCGTGGGGTCTT
This sequence comes from Rosa chinensis, assembly GCF_002994745.2. NCBI lineage: Eukaryota > Viridiplantae > Streptophyta > Magnoliopsida > Rosales > Rosaceae > Rosa > Rosa chinensis. Next base: position 8,473 of record NW_020126839.1, on the reverse strand, counting down.
TTACGGCAATCTGGAAACACGCCGTAAAAGAGGTTTGTCTTTTACGGCATGTCCATTTACGGCGCGTTTTGTGTGCTGTAATTTGTCATTTACGGCGCTCATTGTGGGCCGTAAATGACCATTTTTCTGGTAGTGTGTAATTATGGAAAGATTGTTTCCTATTAGAGTTAGACTACTCCTTTGTACTTGTATATATACCCTCATTGTGGGATGAATAGAATCATCGAATTAACCCTGAATTGAAGTATTATTTTCTACTTGGTATCAAAGCAGGTTCAATCTTTGAACTTGCGCTGCGTCCTTTGAATCCTGAATCCCGAAGAACATCACAAACCGCTGCGTACCACCACCGTTGAAATCAAACCATCCTGAATTTCAAACCACCATCACCCTACCTTTTTTGGAAAAAGAAAAAAAAACTTTTTTTTTTTCAAAACATTCATATCCATCTTGAAACCCTTGAAAATCAATCCTGCAAAAATCATGAATTCCTTAATGATGCAATCAGAGAAGCAAGCTATGGGGCATTCGGTGACTACCGATTTTCTGTTATGGCTCAACGCAAACAGGGTCCTCCTCCAGGCTTCTCAGGACTTCTCCACGCCGTTCTCTAGGTAAACAAATCCATATGCAAACAAAAGGTGCATTATCTGTGGGGAATTAGGTCATAGCAAGGACGGTGTTATGAAGTGATTGGTTACCCTGATTGGTAGGACTTCTCCAAGAAACCGCGAAAGAATCTGGGCAAGGCTACTGTTGCTACTACAGAGGAATTTACCTAGACCATGCCTCTGCTAATGTAGCACAGTCAGGTATGAAGGGTAAGGTTACTTTTAATAGTACATGGATAATTGATACAAGTGCATCTGACCATATGACCAATGACCCAAGTACTCTTGTGAAAAACCTTAGACGTTCCCCTCAAAACGTTGTCTCTACTGCTGATGGTACTCAACTCCGTCACCGGAGAAGGTTCTATTGCTTTATCTGATACCTTAACCCTTGAATCTGTCTTAGTTGTTCCATCACTAGCTTATAATCTTCTGTCTGTTGGTCAAATTATTTTAGCTCTTGCATGTATTGTGACCTTCTATCCATCTTTCTGTGTGTTTCAAGACATTCTGACTAGACGATTCTTGGTTATGGTGTTAGAAGGGGGAAATATACTATCTGGATTGACAGAGACTGGAAAGAAGCAGAAGCATCTTTTGGGACAAGCTAATCAGATCAACGGGGTAGAGAATGTGAAGGAAGCTGTATGGTTATGGCATCACCGTTTAGGTCATCTATCCTTTCGTTATCTTAAGAAGCTGCAACCTCATTTGTTTTCAGTTGTTAGTGAGTTGGATTTCCACTGTGACATTTGTGAACTGGCCAAGAGTCATCGTATTTCATATTCACCAAGTCTTAATAAAAGTCATGTTCCTTTTATGAAGATTCACTCTGATGTCTGGGTCCTGTGAAAATTCCTTCTCTTTCTGGAGCTCGGTATTTTGTAATGTTTATTGATGATTGCACTCGCATGACATGGGTGTCATTACTGAAGAATAAGAGTGATGTATTTGGCATGTTTACAGAATTTCACAAAATGTGGCAACTCAGTATCAACAATCCATCAGAGTGTTTCAGTCTGACAATGGTGGAGAGTTTGTGAATGGCCCTATGATTGAGTTTTGCAGGTCAATGGAATTCGTCATCAAACCTCCAATTCTTATACTCTCAACAAATGGTTTAGCAGAACGGAAGAACAGGCAGTTGATGGAAGTTATTCGTGCTTCCTTGTTTGGCATGAATGTACCTCGGTCCTATTGGGGAGAAGCAGTAAAATCAGCAGCATATCTTATCAACCGTACTCCTACACGGGTGATTGAGTTTCAGAATCCTCATCAGAAGCTTCATGCACTTTTGACCATCCCTTCTATGACTAATTTGGAGCCCCGGTGTTTGGGTGCACAGCCTATGTTCATATTCCCAAGCCTCAACGCAGCAAGCTTGATCCCCGTGCCCGTAAGTGTATCTTTGTTGGTTATGCTGACTTCCAGAAGGGTTATCGATGTTATGATCCTCTTACTGGCACTATACATGTCTCTCTTGATGTTCCTTTTCGTGAATCCGAGCCTTATTACTCAGGGGAGCTTCTCAGTCTTCCCTTCAGGGGGAGAGAGGTTGTGAAGGGAATCCTCGTTCTATTATTGATTTTGATGTCTTTGAAGACTTGGAAAATTTGGAGGATAGATTTGAAGGTAGAAATTCGGAAACAGAAAATGCAGTTGCCGAACAGAGCATTGTGAATTCGAAACAGATAATGCGACTGCCAAATGAAGTGTTGCGAATTCCGAAATAGAAAATGCGACTCCAAACGAAGTGTTGCGAATTCCGAAACAGAAAATGTAATTGCCGAACAGAGTGTTGTGAATTCCGAGACAGAAGAGACGACTTTTCTGGATAGTTTGAATCAAAATCAAGACGTATATGAAGCTCACACACAAGATATTCCCCCTTCTGCATCACCAACTGAAGATCCCTGTCAGAATGATCCACCTCAGGTACCCCTAAACTTTAATGAGTCTTCTGGGTTAGAGTGTCAAACCTAGGAAATCACAAAGGGTTACCAAGGGAATTCCTAAGAAACAATATGAACCAGATATCAAAACCAAAGCTAAATACCTATAGCTAATTTTATGTCTAACCATAGGATTTCTGGGTCACATGCACTTGTTGTTGATCAATTATCTACTGTATCTATTCCTAGTAACGTGCAGGATGCATTGATGGATCCAAAATGGACAAAGGAGATGAATGAAGAATTGGAAGCTCTTCAAAAATGCAACATGGGAGCTAGTACCTATGCCGGTTGGAAAGAAGACTGTAGGATGCCGTTGGGTATTTACTGTGAAGCTTAATGTAGATGGAACTATTAATAGATACAAGGCGAGGTTGGTTGCCAAAGGATATACACAATGCTATGGGATTGATTATGAGGAGACTTTTGCACCTGTGGCAAAGATTAATACTGTCCGGATTCTAATCTCACTTGCAGCAAACAAAGATTGGCCCTTGCACCAATTTGATGTGAAGAATGCGTTTCTTAATGGGAATTTGGAGGAAGAAGTATACATGGATGTACCCCCAGGTGTTAAGAATTACCCAAGTGACATTGTCAAGGTGTGTAAATTGAAGAAGTCTTTGTATGGCCTGAAGCAGTCTCCAAGAGCTTGGTTTGGAAGATTTTCAAAGTCCATGAAAGCCTTTGGATACAGACAGAGCAATTCTGACCATACCTTGTTCATCAAGCGCAAGAATGGTAAGTTACGCTCTTATTGTGTGTTGATGACATGATTGTTACAGGGGATGATCCGAAAGAGATAAATGAATTGCAAAAGTATTTGTCAGGAGTTTGAAATGAAGGATCTGGGACAACTGAAGTATTTTTTGGGTATTGAAGTTGCAAGGTCTAAGAAGGGGATTTCATTTCACAGAGGAAATATGTTCTTGATTTACTTGCTGAAACGGGGATGTTGGACTGCAGACCCATCGAGACACCCATTGAGATGAATCACGGACTTGCTATCTATCCTGATCAAGTTCCAACTGATAAAGGGAGGTATCAACGTCTTGTAGGAAGGTTGATTTATCTTTCACATACTAGACCTGATATTGCTTATGCTGTGAGTGTTGTTAGTCAATTTATGCATTGTCCTAGTGAAGAGCATATGGATGCAGTCTTTCGTATTTTGAGGTAGGGTTACTGTTTCAGAAAAAAGATGAATTGGAAGTTGTTGGGTATACAGATGCAGATTGGGCTGGTGATAAAACTGACAGACGTTCTACATCTGGGTATTCACTTTTGTTGGAGGGAACCTTTCACTTGGCGTAGCAAAAAGCAGAAAGTTGTTGCCAGATCAAGTGCAGAAGCTGAGTTCGAGGTATGGCACACGGAGTCTGTGAAATGTTATGGATTCGTAATGTCTTGAAAGACCTGGGTTACAAGCTTAAAAAGCCTATGGATTTGCATTGTGATAATACAGCTGCCATTGAGATTGCACATAATCCAGTTCAGCATGATAGAACAAACATGTGGAGGTTGACCGTCATTTTATTAAAGAAAATCTTGATAGAAAGGTTATTCGCTTTCCATTTGTAAACTCAGATGAGCAATTAGCTGATGTTCTTACTAAATGAGTGTCTAGGAAGGTATTTGACAGCTCAGTTGACAAGTTAGGCATGATAGACATTTATGCACCAACTTGAGGGAGAGTGTAGAATCGCTGTAAATCTGTATGTAATTAGATTTTATTTAATTAGGATATCCTGTAATTATGGAAAGTTTTTTCCTATTAGGGTTAGACTACTCCTTTGTACTTGTATATATATACCCTCATTGTGAGATGAATAGAATCATCGAATTAACCCTGAATTGAAGTATTATTTTCTACTCTATAAGCAATTCCTCAATCATTAAGTGCCTTCAGAAAGTTGATTTCTTTGGAGATGAACTTTTAGATTGGGCATTCGTATTAGCCTCCATATCTGATTTGCCTGTCTTCCCAAAACTGTCATGTCCCAAACTAGAGTATGTAGAAGCATTTGCTATCAATGCCAGCAATCTTAGGAGAGTTGTCTCAAAATTCTGGTTGCATTTTATTCTGAACCTGCCTGACCTAAAGCATTCTCCATTGGAGCGTATGGCAGCTACTACCTTACAAACAGCATGGCGTGAAAGAGAAAATCACAGCAATGGATGGAACAAATTGAAGGAATTACTCAACTATTCATCAGAAAGTAACTGATCGATTTCTTATATAAAGCATGCGTCAAGCACTTTTTCTAGGCACATTATTAGAAAGACACACAGTGTTTGTGTATTGGCTATGAGTTCGTCTTTTCTATCAAACAAATTGCTTGATTAGTCCTCTCAATATATACTGAGACAGGCTACAATACCCTCCCGTATCCCATACCTTTTATTTTTATTTTTTTAATATATAACAATTTAATATAATGGTAGCCTGATGAATTGGTCATCAGGTTACCCATTCAAATTTTGACACATGGCAATTTAAAAAAAAAAATATTACCAATTTAATAACACATTTGTCATCAATTTGTAATATTGTCTATATACCTGTAAATATTGTCCTAAATGGAGTAAATACGAAAATGTTTACCCCAATTACACAATCGAGAACTATATTATGTGAATGAGAACACATGCTCTATTTGGTATAAATATGAAGATTAACCGCTTATACAACACATTTGTCGTGAATTTTATAAAATGGTTAATAAATTAGTAGATGTTGTCTTAGACCTTGTAATTACCACAAACATGACATTTATTACAATATTTTTAATCATTTGTCCTAATATTCGTAATAAGTGTTGTCAGAGATGTAATTATTTTCTCAATGAGAAAGATTACACAAGATACCACCCAATTACACATTCGAGAACTATATTACGTGAATGAGGGAACATGCTCTATTTGGTATGAAATACGAAGATTTACCACTTGTACAACACATTTGTCTTCAATTTTGTAAAATAGTTCATAAATTAGTATATGTTGTCTTAGACCTTGTAATTACCACAGACAGGACATTTATTACAATATTTTTGATCATTTGTCCTTATATTTGTAATAAGCATTGTCGAAGACGTAATTATTTTCTTAATGAGGAAGATTACACAAGGTACCACCCAATTACACATTCGAGACCTCTATTACGTGAATGAGGAGAAATGCTCTATTTGGTATGAAATAAGAAGATTTACCACTTATACAACACATTTGTTGTCAATTTTGTAAAATAGTTCATAAACTGGTATATTTTGTCTTAGGCCTTGTAATTACCACAAACAAGACATTTATTACAATATTTTTGATCATTTATCCTTATATTCATAATAATCGCTGTCAGTGATGTAATTATTTTCTCAATGAGGAACAGTACACAAGGTATCACCCAATTACACAGTTGAGATCTCTATTACGTGAATGAGGACACATGCTCTATTTAGTCTAAAATAAGAAGATTTACCACCCTAAAAACACATTCGTTTTTAATTTTATAAAATGATTCATAAACTTGTAAATGTAGTCCTAGACCTTGTAATTACCAAAAAAGGACATTTTTTACAACATTTTTCGTCATTTCTCCCATTCTTTTTGTAAATATGATCATATGTGGAATAAGTACCATAATATAATTAAATTTCCACATCTATAAGGTAGTATATTGTCATCATATAAGTAATTATTTGATTTAATGATAAATTACTCAAAGTAGACCTCAGTTATAATTGATTAAGGAAAGTACTAATGATGTACTTAATTAGTAATAAAAGACTCATTACTTTTTTATTTTTAGAGAAAAATATTCTATAATTAATTACTAATGATTTGGTTAAGGGGTAAATAGGTTACCAACCTTTTAAATATTCAAGGCCATTGGATATATTTTTAATCCAACGGTCTAAAATATTCAAAAAAATGGTTCTATAGCAAACAACCCAGCACCTTAGAATTTTCCCATATATACTTACGGCATTTGAACCTACATTTTCTTATATATATATATATATACACACACACACACACACACAGAGTAAGGCCCCACTATGAAATTAGTGTGTGAGGTTGGAGTTTAGGATCACTTTTCGGTCTCATATCCACATCTTAACCATTCAGTTTTTAGGTACTAATGTATAGATCATTTCTGCAAAATTTTAGCCAAATCATATCCACATCTTGACCGTTAAGTTTTTAGGTACTAGTGTATAGATCATCTCTGCAAAGCGGAACAAATAGATGGTTTACTGAAGCAAGGTGAAACACATGAGCAGCATGTAGATTTGATGAATAAACAAGTCAGCCAGCTTCATAGCACACTAGAGGAAAAGGAGCAACTTATTGTGCAATATAAGGAACGAGAGAAGAATCTGGAAGAACAGATCACAGAGGTTTGTAATTCAATATAAATGTGAGATGTTCGTAAAACCATATTTTACGTACTTACAGTTCTGTACTTTGTTCCAGAATCTTGCATCGCTGACTGCTGCTGAAATTAAACTTGTGGAAGATAAGAAGCACTATGACCTCATGCTTGAGAGTAAACAACTAGAACTGTCAAGGCATTTGAAAGACATATCTCAGAGGAATGACCAGGTCTGACCTCTTATGATCTAGGCATCTGGACACATTACAGTTGTTTAACTACTTTTGGATTGGCATTATGACAAATTTACTTGGGCAATTAATGACATCCGGAAGAAGTATGAGGTGGAGAAGCTGGAGATAGTTAACATGGAAAAGCAAAAGGTTTTCTCATTTTTACCTTCTCCTGGAATATGTTAGAGATAAATCATTTTCTTGAATTGATCTTCGTTTAATTGAAACTGCAGGCAGAAAAACTTGTTCGAGAAAGGGCGATAGAATGTGAGAAAAAACTTGAAGAATGCAGAGAAGAATCTGGGCAGCACTTAATGCATGTTCAGGAGGAACATACTGCGCTGGTATGTGTGGGAAAGTGGTGCATGCTATTAAATATAAAATTGATAATCACTTTTTGCACAAATTACATTAGTTTAATATAACAACACGACGGAATTTTTTTTTTTTTTTTCTACATATTCTCTGACATTATCAGACATTTACATTCAGTAGGGGAGAAATTATTTTTCATATGTTAAATACCTCTCAACATATATTGCATTGAACGAAGTTTTCATTCCTCAGCATTCACCATTAGTCTATAGTATTTGTAAATTATTAAGCTGACAAAACAAAAAAAAGCAGAAAAAATTGTTTGGTACTCAAGTCTGTTTGCACCTGTAATAATTCTACTAAATAGCCTACCTGCAATTTGTTACTGGCTGTGCAACTTTTTTCAAAGAATTAATCCTAGTTTAACCCTTGGCGTGTTCTACGTAGCTCAGTTTTGATCGGGGAAGTTTCTCCTTTTCTGAGGCATTTCTGTTACATGCTTCTGATTATATTCTCAACTACACTAACTAGAGTGCCACATTTGGGGTAGAACATTATTGACTTTCACATTTACAGGTCAGTAGTCTTCAGCAGGAGCATGATAAAAAGGAACGAAGTATAAAAGCTAAACACAGTGAAGAGCTAAAGCAGATCCAACTTCAAGCTGAAAACGAGTTGAGAGAGGTTTGTACCTTCATGTAGCTCTAAGCTCGAACTAAGTTGGGTCTTATACGCCTAAGTAACTAAATCAGATTACTTTTGTCATAGAAAATTACATCAATGAGGAATGAACATGAAGCCCAACTGAAAGCTTTGAGGCTTCAGCATGAAGATGAGATTAAGAAGCTTCAGGAGGACTTGGATCTTCAAAAGTCCAAAGTACTTATCTTCCTATGTTCTTTCTGAATTTATTTTTTTGTACATCTTTTACATATTCTTATTATCACAGGAGGAGAAGCAGAGGGCATTACTGCAATTGCAGTGGAA